>NC_138215.1:1800000-2000000 GCF_964194415.1 Vipera berus | reverse complement strand
AACACACAAACAATTCTATTCCTTGTCTGTTACATCTTTGCATTCCTGTAAAGTGAGACATCTATAGAAAGCAAGCTGTGGCCAAGTCAGGTTTCAGTAATAATTTACTGTAGCTATTTCAACATTTTGCATTATAGCATGGGTCCCCAAACTTGGCAACTTTAAAGACTTGTGTTCTTCACAATGCCGGCTGAGGAATTCTGGGAGTTGAAGTCTGTAACTCTGAAAGTTGCCAATTTCGGAGACCCTTGCGGTACAGCACCTGGAACCGGTTATTCTGGAATCCCCCAGTGCTGTCTTAATGCTGCAGAAAAAGATGGGCTGGTTTCTCAAATTACGTAGCAAGGAAGTCTCAAAGTTGGTTGTCCGTACGAGGAATGTCAGTTGCTCCAAGCAGACGCTGGGAGGGCCAACTCTTCATCTGCCAACTCTGCTAAGGCATCTGACTGGAAGAATGCCATATTTTCCCCTCAAGCCTTTGCTGGCAAGGTGTTCAAACTCTGTTAGGTACATTTTTCAGTGCAACACAACGTTGCTTACCGTCTCCAACCTACAAACCTGGAACATTTCACCAAACAAAACAGCCAACACAACCAATGAAGCATCTGGGTTTAGCATATACTGAGGATATTGTGTGGAAAGATTTTCCAGTATAAGGTTGTAGAGTGGGAGGCTTCAGCTCTTTCTGCCACCATCAGCAACTACTCTTGGGTTAGAATTAGGGAGGGATATTCTCTAGCTCTGGCAGGCTCAATGGGGCCCTTTTTTGTAGCCTGTTTCTGGGCTGGCTGCTCTGCCTGCTCTGGTCTTCGGATTAGCTTGTCTTGTCTGGGTCCCACTTGGTGGGATCAAGGCTGAGCCAAGCAGAAAGTAATTCCCGCAGCAATTACTAGTACAACATATATGAAATACTCAGAAAACTTTTGAACTTCTCTATGAATTCTCTCTCCTCTTCCTTATCACAATCTACTACACAATTTGCTAGTGCTACAGGTAGACCTTGAATTACAATAATGGAGTCTGCCATTATGGTTATAGGCTGTGATGTTTATAAAATACCATAGGTCACCACATGACTGGACCCAATTTTACAACCATTTTGGAGGTGGTTGTTAAGTGAACCCATTGTTTACTATGGGGCAGTTCTTGCAAGAAACCAAATGTAAACACCCATTTCCAGCAAAAATGTCACATGACAGGAGGGGCACCACAAATGGCTGTCAACCTAGGCCAGCTGTGGAGCACCCAAAATGCAGTCTTGTGATCGGGGGAGATGTTAGAATTTCAGAACTGGGTCGTAAGTAGGTTGTGGTTGTCCATCATAACTTCGGTCACTAAGCAACTGGTCGTAAGTCAAGGACTATCTGTACTTGTTTTTAACTCTGGGAGAAGATTGCACAGATTCAGTGTATGAATAACATACAGAGTGAGGCTTGAAACAGTCTATTCTATAGATTCCCTGGAATGCTCAATAAAACACAATTCACATTTATATCCAGAAGAAAGTGTCTATGGAGATTCTCAGCCATCCAAGTCACGGTTGTCCCAAAGATGCTTTTTCAAAAGGCAACTGGACTTTCTTTTTCCTGAAGAGGTTTCACTTCTCATCCATCCAAGAAACTTCTTGGATGAGAAGTGAAATGTCTTCAAGGAAAAAACAAAGTCCAGTTGCCTTTTGAAAAAGCACCTTTGGGATATACAAAAGGTTGAGAGGGAAAACTGGTTAAAAATGCAAGAGGTTTCTGATCTTTCGTGTAATAGTTAATTTATTAATGTTTTACTTTTGCAAAATATATGCTTGACCTGCACCCAATTCTAGTTATTTCTTCCTCTGTTATTCTTCCTTGAATAACCAAAAACAACAAAAAAAGCCATTTTCTTCAGTCAAGAGACTCTAAAACAGGGGTCTTCAGACTTGGCCCTTTTATGACTTGTGGACTTCAACTCCCAGAATTCGTCAGCCAGGCATGCTGGCTGAGGAATTCTGGGAGTTGAAGTCCACAAGCCATAAAAGGGCCAAGTCTGAAGATCCCTGCTCTAAAAGAATCCTTTCATCTGCAGCTAAGGAAACAACCCAACCATTTTAATGTCCTGTTTTCCTTAATATTTGGCAGTAGCTCCTCTCCTGGAAGTTTCCTTAAATATAGTTGTAGCGACTGCTCCATACTAATAAATCTTGCTGGTATGCCAGATTAGCAGATCATAACACAAAAAATGAAAATGAAGTAAAATAGCATAAAGTGCAAAGCTACACTGAAAACATACTTGCAATACGTTCTAAGCTCTAAATACTAAAAATAAATCTGCATTTCTTTGATTGTATTAACATGATAATTCACTTCTAAAAATAATCCATTTTTGGATCAAAGCAACACTTGTTCTTTTTTCATGCCATCCTATAAATCTCATTCTTGTGATGTACTTCTGTGATAATACAGTGGGAAATGATGCTGACTAAACCCTTGGAATCTTTATTATCTGTTTCTTTCCTAATTGAGTTTTCTGATATTCTTAATTCCAGTTCAAACTTGCTGTTTATAACCTACCTTCCTTCCTTCCTTCCCTCCCCCACACTCTTCAGATACCCAATTATGAAAATACATGTAAAACTCTGGGAAGCTGTCTGGTGAAACACTTTGGAAGTAAAAAGAGAACCCTGCAAATGCCTTGTTCTGAACATGGCATTCAGAATTGTTCTACAAAGCAACCAGGTTTTCCACAGTCCTTGAGGTCTGTTAGTATAAAAGGTAAAGGTTCCCCCGCACATGCGTGCTAGTCGTTTCCGACTCTAGGGGCCGGTGCTCATCTCCGTTTCAAAGCCGAAGAGCCAGCGCTTGTCCGAGGACGTCTCCGTGGTCATGTGGCCGGCATGACTAGACGCCAAAGGCGCACGGAACGCTGTTACCTTCCCACTGTAGTGGTTCCTATTTTTCTACTTGCATTTTATACTGTCCCAGAAAAAGCTACTTTGGGTTTCACTCTATTTCGATAGCCCACGCTATCCAAACAAAGAAACTGATATTATGCATTTTCTACTATGATATTACTGAAAAGGCGTAATATATAATTATATCTGTACCCATTCCACTGACTCACAGAAAATGTATGTAAGCAAGTCTTATGTGCTGTAATGCAAGTGTCATAATTTATTCTTAAATATGAAAACAATGTTCCATACTGAATTTTAAACTGTATTTTGGTAAGAACAGAAGATGTCAGTTCATGAAAATCTATATATTTGTAGGTGTACTGCACATATTCAGTGATAAAACCCCTATAAAATTAACTTTAGGGTTGTTTTTTAAAATTGAAACAGTAAATACTAGATTAATTCCATTATTTTCTTTGAAGACTAATAAGATACAGCTTTTCTTTTCTTACAATTCACCATGGAAAACAGCATTATTTTGACATCAACATGTGAACAATGTTTAATGTCTTTTAAATGGTTCCAAACAGTTATACATTAAATGACAACAGTTTTGCTTTTATTTTGAAACTGGCTGTTTGCTGTTCTTCAATTATTCTACAAAATAAATGTTTAAATGATACTTCTATCAATTGAAAAAGGAAAATATCAGTGAAGCAGCTTTTCTAGTTAAACAAAATTATACGTCCTTTCGCTTTTCCTTTGACAAGTAGCTCTTACATCAAAATGAAAACAGGCCAAACGCGGTCAATATTATGGATTACACAGAAGAAAAAGAACCGTGGAGCTTGCTAGTATCAAGGAGCAGGAGCAACAGCTTCAATTAAAACCAGCCAATTACTTAGCCCTTTAAGATGCTGCAAATAAATGGATTGCTTTTAAATAGAAGTCCTTGGATGAAGGGTTCTTTGACCCACAATTCAATTGTACTAACAGGAATCATAATGAGGGAGGAATTGCTGAAACAAAATATTTCTTTCCCCCACCCCAAAGGAAAAAAATGGTTTTTGAATCAAGAGATGTTTGCAAAATGTTTGGTATTGCAAAAGGAAGGTCTATGGACACTCTCAATCATCCAGGTCATGGTTTTCCCAAAGGTGCTTTTTCAAAAGACAACTGGACTTTCTCTGTTTTTGCTTGAAGACATTTCGCTTCTCACCCAAGAAGCTTCTTCAGTTCTGACTGAATGGTGGAAAATGGAGAGAATTATAAATACCTGCACTTTCTGAGAGTCATTGAGGCCACTTGGAAATTTATTTGTGCCCTCAGGGTCATCTGAATAGTGCAAATGGGTGTGGAACCTTCTTGGAACTGCACACACAAATTCTCCATTCTCCACCATTCAGTCAAAACTGAAGAAGCTTCTTGGATGAGAAGTGAAACGTCTTCAAGCAAAAACAAAGAAAGCCCAGTTGCCTTTTGAAAAAGTACCTTTGGGAAAAGGTAAACAATGTAACATTTTGAGGACCACTGTAGATTACTTCTTCATCCATTGGATTCCTGTCTGCTTCCTTCCTTTCATATTGCTGGGCAGACCCTCACCCCAACCTGGAGTGTTCAGTGTATCTGGAAGGGCTTCCACGCACAAGGTCTTCCTACACCTCCGCCATCTGCTGAAAATTTATTTATTTATTTTATTTTAATTACATTTATATCCCGCCCTTCTCCGAAGACTCAGGGCGGCTTACAAGCTTAGCAGTAGCCTTCATTCTATGTATATGCCTGCTTATTAGGGCTTTCACACACACCCCAAGCGGCATTATTACAAAGTCAGCTTAATTGCCCCCAACAATCTGGGTCCTCATTTTACCTACCACGGAAGGATGGAAGGCTGAGTCAACCTTGAGCCTGGTGGGATGCGAACCTGCACTAATTGCAGGCAGCTGGTGTTACTTAAGGAGGCATTAGCCCACTGCTCCACCAAGGCATGGATTGGAGAAATTAGGCCATGCGCGAGCATGTAGTGCGGCACTTCTGGGCGGTCTCATCAGGAATCATATTGAAGACATCACATCTCCAACTCCCTGGATCCTTACAAAGGGAATTTAGGGTTTCATATCCTTCCTGAAAAAAGGGACGCGGTGGCTCAGTGGGTTAGGACGCTGAGCTTGTCGATCGGAAGGTCGGCAGTTTGGCGGATCGAATCCCGAGTGCCGCGTAACAGAGTGAGCGCCTGTTACTCGTCCCAGCTTCTGCCAACCTAGCAGTTCGAAAGCACGTAAAAATGCAAGTAGAAAAATAGGGACCACTACGGTGGGAAGGTAACAGCGCTCCGTGCGCCTTTGGCGTCTAGTCATGCCAGCCACATGACCACGGAGATGTCCTCGGACAAGCGCTGGCTCTTCGGCTTTGAAACGGAGATGAGCACCGGCCCCTAGAGTCGGAAACGACTAGCACGCATGTGCGGGGGAACCTTTACCTTTACCTTATCCTTCCTGAAGAGCAGTGTGCAGCTTGCGTCTTCAGGTGCCAAAAAGCTTCTGGTCAGTTTTGTCAACAGTGCCCTTCCCTAGACTGGGATACTTCGGATCCAACCCTCCAGGCAGAATTAAGGCAAAATGCCATCCAATAGCTGGGTCTGCCCTTTGATTCATGCAGGAAGCAGTGGTAAAACTTCTAGCTGGTTGGCCTCAAGAAAGCCATTTTGCAACGTTTCCATTTTGAAAGTTTTACATCGGCTGTCTTCTCATTACCGGTACTGAGGACAGAGGTGAATCTTTAAAGGCCTGTTCAGGAGGACGTCTTTCCTTCAAGAATATCAGAAAGCAGATCCATTCCTCCATGGAAGAAGATGCCTTATTCAGGAGCCAAGAGAGGGACTTCAGCGGAGGAGATGAGATGCCTCCATTGTGAAATGCTGACTCTAGATGGATTGGGCTTCTCGATAACAAATTAAAATCTGTTGAGCTACACAGACATCTTAAAATAAACTTTAAACAATTTAACATTTAACTATCCTTTAAATGTTGGTTATTTTTAACTTTCACAATATGCATATATTTGGGATCATCTCCTTCCTGATGCCTGTCTAGTTTTCTACATCACACTCTCCATTTTACATAGTTGTAGTTTCTGCGGTTGGCTTTGCAAGCTAGTCATACTGTATTTAGTTTTTATTTGTACTGATCATCTGAGATAAAACGATCTACCTCAGTGAATGAATAAAAATATTATGGGACAGATAATAACTTCATTATTGCAGACCTTCAGAGGGGCAAAAAATATGCACATTTCACCTCTCTCTATGATTGATTTATGAATCTGCTGGGGTCCCTGTGTAGAAAGTCCTTTTATAATCTTTTTAACTGAAGACAAAGTCCTGGAGACTCAATTGACATCACACAGACCAGAATGACAAGGAAACTCCTTAGAATAGGAAAACATTTCATTGTAAATTTTTTTATGATGCATTTCCAGGATAAAATAAAGAGTTTTGCAATCATCTTTTCTACTTTGGATTGTGGATTTGTAAACAGTTAATATTAGTAAAATGGAGAAATTCTAATGTAGGAGGAGCAGCTGACTAATGTCCCCATTTGGAGGACCCTGAGATCAGAGCGCAACGGAGAGGACCAAGAGGCAGAGAGCTGTTCTGCCCTTCTGATTACCCATCTTTGCGAAGGTACAGTCTGGGCTACAGATTCCGCCCCAGCAAGAGCTGCCTGCTGAAGGCTGTATTTGCACAGAAGATTCCCTTCTCTTCCCCCTTTGAACCACACGTCCCTCACGGTGGGCTCTGGATCAGAAGCCTTTCCACCAAGTCCTCTCAATTCACAAGAGTTTGGACTGCGAACCCTCTCTATAAAAGCAAGCTGAACAAGGCACACGCTGCCTCGTGTTCTCAAACCCTCTCGATTACTCACACTTTTGTTTCCGTCACACCGGACCCTGCCTCTGTCTGCAGCAAAGCAATATGTCATCATTTTGCTGAGCTAACCGGCCTCACAGTCTTGTCCCTCTGAGTTAGGCGCAAGGCAGCAACACTTCATCAAACCGTGGGCCACAGCCAGGCAGAAGAAATGGGAAACGGCCCCATCTGTAAACCCTGCAACTTTATTGGCCCTGATTAAAAAGGAGAAGAGAAGGCAAAGTGCACACAAGGCTCCTTGCGCCAGTTTCACCTTTGCGGATTTGCAATCGGGCACTTCAAGGCTGGCTTGATGATTGTGTGAAAAGGCATCTCTGCATTTGCCACTTCTTCTTTTTTGAGGGGGGGTGAGGAGGGGGAGAGCGTCTTCACTCCCTCCCATCTTCTGCTTATCATGCTCCTTATTTGAAACAGATTTTTAACAGATAATCTTGCTCATTATAACAATATCTCGCTTGCATTTTATTC
Organism: Vipera berus; assembly: GCF_964194415.1. Lineage (NCBI taxonomy): Eukaryota > Metazoa > Chordata > Lepidosauria > Squamata > Viperidae > Vipera > Vipera berus. Next base: position 1,992,735 of record NC_138215.1, on the reverse strand, counting down.
AAATAATTCTTAAAAACAGCTTTAAAAGCCGTTTGGAATAAACACCAAGCTTCCCATCAATCAAAAGCAAAAAAATTTCCGCTGGCGGTTGTATAAACATCAGATCAACTCACTGATGTCTTCAAGGATTTCAAACTGAACCATAAAAAACTCCATTAACTTCTGACAAAGAATGCAAATTAATCGCAACATGGGGTGAGATGAAATTAAAGGCTCTATTCTAATCAATGACAAGGCAGGATGAAATATTTACTTCTCTCTCTCTCTCTCTCTCTCTCTCTCTCTCTCTCTCTCTCTCTCTCTCTCCCCTTCTCTATGCTGCCTGTATTCAAGTTGGACGCCACAAACTAAGGCTGAACGGTAGGTGCGATTTTCTCAGACTTGGGACAAAATCTACTTGCGAGAGATCCACCTGCCACCCACACCCTCCTCTCAATCTCAGGTGCACACAATTTGTTATTCACACGCTCTTGTGCCAGTGGAAGAAAGCCTGGCAGAGACAGATGCACAAGGAACCCGAAATGACAGCTCTGCCCTCCGGAAGTGCGATCAGTACGGGAAAATCTAGTACAGCCTCCAGGTGAAATGTCTGGTGCTCCATATGGAGCAGAGAAAATTAACAACAAGATGGAAATCTCACAAGCAGCAGGGAGCTGGAATTTTTTTTATGGAAAAAAATGAAATTTAAAGATGAAGGAGAAGTAATAAATTAATGGGGTGTGAAAACATTCAAAGCTTTGCAATACCAGGGGCACTATTTACTCAGATTTTTTTTAAGGAGGGGGCCAAGCATCTTTCCTTCCAAACTTCAAATCATTTGATGTAATTTATTAACAAAGATCCGCAAGTGTATCCGAAAACAGGGGGAAAGAGTCTTTAGCCAGAGTCAGAAGAAATCACTTAAAGGTATTTCTCACCATCTCTGGCAGCCAAGAAGTGGCGGCTCCTCTGAATGCGGCCAGAGGGATTTGCCCTGCCCCGAACCGGCAGCAGTTTAAGCACCAGCAGGGGCAATTCTTAACTGTCTCTTGAAATTTCCTGAGGGTAAGTCGTGGCACTGCCCTGTGCCACCTTCTGATCTAATGGAGACAGCTGCTGTATCTGTAAAGGAGAGAGGCAGCCTTTATTTCCTGCAGGTTTCTCCTGGACCTGGTGAAGGTGATGGTCCTTGGAAGAATCTTGCATGACTCCATATAGCTCTGCACTCTCCATATTGGACCAGGAAAACATCACCGGTACCATAAAGGCACAACCAGAGATTTGGGGGACAAAGTAGAAAAGTGAAACTAATTTCAAAGGATGATTCCATGGATGGTTCACTTAACATGTAGAACATGTTTATATTTCTGTTGGGATAGAAGGATTCTTCTAAATCTGTTCTTGGGGAACAAATTTTTCGAGTCCAGAATTTAGAGTGGCTAAAACTGCCATCTGTTCAGAACTTTTTTCACCCTTGCCAACAAATGTGTGACACGGATCACAATTATGGGTAAGAAAAGCATCGAACATATCAGCAATTTGCTGGATTTAGCAAACTGTGGCATTTGCTTGTAAAAAAGAAACACCTGGCAGTAGCAGTGTTTTATCTAATTATCACAATATTTAAATGTTCTCAATGAAAACTGACAATTGCAAATAAACTGCAAGCGAAAAAAGGACAATAAAATTCACCCTACATCAGAAACAACATCCTAATATAAACGTTTTGACATCTTGTTTTCATGCCTAGGAACAAGGAGCGCACTAGACATAAATAAAGTATACCGAGAATTTGTACGGGGGGGGGGGGCTTTTCTGCCCGGGGCGGGGCGTTCTCCACCGACACCGGAGGCTCTTTCCCCCTCTCTCTGAGCAGCCCTCCCACCGTGAAAAGCAAACAGCCTAAGAGCTGATCTGTCTGTCACCAAAACAAAGAACAGATGGAAGGGGGGGGGGTTTCCTGCCCCAAAAAGGTTCCCTTCTAGCCTCTTCCAGGAAGCGGAGGAAGAGGTGGAGGAGTCTGAACACTCAGAGAAGTCGCACTTAACACAGCCCTCGCTCCAGTTCTCTCTAAAAGCGCCTCTGCATTTCTGCGTTAAACCAAAGGGGTTTTTTAGGGGTACCTGTCCCTGAGGCAGCCCACCTTGCTGAGAAGCCTGAGATGGCTGGAGTGCAATCCTGAGCTCAAGTGTGACTTTCGCTCCCAGACTGGGAAGACTGTTGCACAGATAGTCCTTGGCTTATAACTGCCCACTTAGGGACTGTTCGAAATTATAACAAATTCCGAAAAAAGTACTTATGACCTGGATCTGGAACTCTGAGGGCCGCAACCCCCCCTTGGTCATGTGACTGCATTTTGGGTGCATTTACGGCCATTTACAGGGTCCTGTGGTCACATGACTGTGGTTTATTTTTTTTGTCGGAAACTGGCATTGACTTCCAGTTTTGGGGCAAAAAATGCCCACTGCAGACAATGGGTTTGCTTAATGACCACAGTGTTCACTTTACAACTGCCATGTTCACTTAATGATCACTGCAAAAAGGGTCATAAAACTGATGTTGTCACATGATGACTCAATTAACATCCAACATGACCTGACTGCCCAACCACAGACAGGTTGAGGGCCCCTGATGCTTATCAGGCTGAGGTTAACTAATTCCCATTATTATAAGAAGCATTGGGAAGTTCTTTTCCAGAGCTATCCAGAACAATAGGAAGTGTCCTACATTTTCTTTTGCACATTTTTTATTTTTCCACGTTGAAAGACACTGCTCATCTGTTGAACAGGCACCCCGTACTGTTCAGCATCCTTTGAAAGATCCCATTCGCTCCTTAGCTTTTCCCAACTTTGCTGGTCACTATAGTAAGTATTCCTGCAGTTTGGTAACATTTACAGCAATATATTCTTCTTCTGTCCCCACCACACACTTCTGGACCCGGTGTGTGGCATTTGTGAGTGATAGCTACACAAGGCCTCTACACCAGACAACCGCTGGTTTAAACAGAGCCACCCAACAGCAGCAAATTGAGAGCAAGCATGGATTGGTCTACTAAATCTTCAAGTCCCGAGAAGCATCAGAGAATTAGTTCTATTTTTTTAAAACAAACAAACAAGTATTTCTAAGCACGAGGAAGAGATCAAATCGCTTCCTATTATTCAATAGCCACAGTGGTGAGGCATCTGCATAATCTAATCCTGCATAAATTAGTATGGCTCATTTGCATAATAATAACAAGTTAATAGATGCTTAAAGAGCGCAGACCAACACCAGTTTTAAATCAGATATGCCTGCCGGCCCTTTGGCCTGCATCCGTGGGGAGGTTAGGAAATGTGACTGTCCTTCACCAGGGAATAGGCTGCTTCCTCTTCCTCTCCAAAGTTTTGCAACTTTGCAGTATTGCAACTGCCTAAAATGGTAAATGCATTGATGTCCCCAATGAAGGCAGTGAATGTTTTCATTGGGGTTGGGGATGGTCAAGGAATAAACATACCACTTTCAGTAATTAAATTTTGATCTGTATATCACAGGATTTCTCATACTCTTAAGAACTAAACTGTCCGCTGAGGTTTTGTGCAGTCAAAGCCAGACGCAAAAATGTGCAGTCCGCCTCTCAGGAGGGCTCTAGGTAGGCCAACTCGCCACGACCAATATGCCGCCACGGGACAAGAGCTGCACTAAGATCCAAGAAAGGGTGGAAAAGGATCTTAAAGAGATGCAAAAGGAGGAAAAAATGAAATGTGAAAGACAAAAACTACAATGCGGGTAGCCCTCGACTTACCACTGAGCCCAGAGCCTCCATTGCTAGGCAAGGCAGGTAAGTGAGTTTTGCCTCATTTTATCACCTTTCTTGCCACAGTGGTTAAGTGAATCGCTGCAGTTGATAAATTAATAACCCGGTTATTATGTGAATCTGGCTTCCGCATTGACTTTGCTTGCCAGAGTTGCACGACCCGTTTTAGTTGTGATGGATATTGAAGAGAATGAAATCAGTAAGGATTCCGCTAAATCATGAAATCCAGCCTGGGGCCGCCCCCTCCCCTTTTGTGGAGAAAATGCTCGGAATACGTGGAATGTTTCCATACTGAGTTCACACGGATTGTTATTGGTTTTTCATTTAAATGAGATGGTGGTCAAGGAAAAAGTGATTTGGAACAATAAGGAGATTGCCCATGTGGAGTGGTAAGTAGCACTTAGGTTAATGGAGCCGCAAGGTCTGAGCTTGGCCTATCTATAGAAGTCTTCCTCAACCTTGGCAACTTTACGACGTGCGGACTTCGACTCCCAGAATTCTCCAGCCAGCATCGCACATCGCAAAGTTGCCAAGGTTGAGGAAGTCTGGCCTAGGCCATTAATGGCCACAGATGACAGCTTCCATCTATCTCTCCTTGACTTATGACCGTAATGGAGCCTGCTCATTACAGTTATATATTGTGACGGTCGTAAAGTGGGCTATCCATGTGACCTCAGTTTACAACCTCCTTTGCAGTGGTCATTAAGCAAATCACTGCAGATGTTAAGTGAACCTGTTGCTCGCTATTGGGTGCTTTTGCCAAAAGCCAGAAGTAAATGCCAGCACTCAGCAAAAACGTTGCAAATGGTAGTCACGGAACTGCGGGATGCTCCAAATGACCATAAAGGTGGGCTGGCTGCCCAATGCCCAAAATGCAGTCACGGGACTGGGGGGCTCGGGGTGGGTGGGTGGCCATCTGAACTATGGAACCAGATCGTAGGTATCTTTGGGGGGGAGGGGTGTCATAACTTCATTCGCTAAGTGAATGGTCGTACATCAAGGGACCAGAATTTCTATTGCTAAGCAAAACATTTGTTAAGTGAGCAATGTTCATTTTTTTGCCATGGTCGCTAAGCGAATTGCAGTTGTTAAGCAAATCCAACTTCCTTCACTGAAGGTGGCAAATGGTGATCACATGACCCTGGGACACCGCAGACACTGTACTGTAAATACATACTTGTTGCCAAACATGCAAATTTTGATCAAGCCACTGTTGGGATGCTCCAACAGTTATAAGTGTGAGGAATGGCCGCTAAATGAATGGCTATAAGTCGAGGACCACCTGTATATACAGTGGTAACTTGGTATTCAACTGCTTTCAAACTCATTAAATTCGGCACCCAATGCTTTTTGATGTGAACATTTTGTCCTGTAATCATAGTTTTTTTTGGCACTCGACGCACAAGCGAGAACTTGTCGGTGCCGGCTGCCTTGTGACTCACTATATTATTCCATATGGCAAAAATCTGCTTGGTACTAATCGCTTTTGGTACTCCTTGTGCTTCCCGGGACCAATTAACAATGAGTATTGAGGTAAAGGTAAAGGTAAAGGTTCCCCCGCACATGCGTGCTAGTCGTTAACGACTCTAGGGGCTGGTGCTCATCTCCGTTTCAAAGCCGAAGAGCCAGCGCTTGTCCGAGGACGTCTCCGTGGTCATGTGGCTGGCATGACTAGACGCCAAAGGCGCACGGAACGCTGTTACCTTCCCACCGCAGTGGTCCCTATTTTTCTACTTGCATTTTGACGTGCTTTCGAACTGCTAGGTTGGCAGAAGCTGGGATGAGTAACAGGCTGCTCACTCTGTTACGCGGCACTCGGGATTCGATCCGCCAAACTGCCGACCTTCCGATCGACAAGCTCAGCGTCCTAACCCACTGAGCCACCGCGTCCCTTTGAGTATTGAGGTACCACTGTAGTAATGCAGGTAATCCTCGACTTACAACAGTTCATTTAGTTACAACAGCATTGAAAAAAGGGACTTATGACCATTTTTCACATTTATGACTGTTGCAGCATCCTTATGGTCATGTGATTTATATTTAGATGCTCAACAACTGATTCATATTTATGATGGTCGCCGTGTCCCGGGGTCATGTGATCACCTTTTGCAATCTTCTGACAAGCAAACTCAGTGGGGAATCCAGATACACTTAACTACCAGGTTACTAATTTAACAATTGCAGCGATTCGCTTAACCAATGTAACAAGAAAAGTCGTAAAATGGGGCAAAACTAACAAATTTCTCATTTAGCAACATAAATTCTGGGCTCAATTGTTGCCCTAAGTTGAGGACTACCTGTATATTTTGAAAGGTCAAATCAGCCTGCTGACAAAGGCCTACCCATCTGCACCCCCCCCAAAAATCCTTTTATAAAACATGACATTCCTGCATAGTCAATGGTGGCTGAAGGCACAAACTTTAATGACACCTGTGGGCAAAACGGGCTTTTTGCCAGCCCAACCATTGCTGTCAATCCTGATGGCGGTTTGATGGAGGGATGCTTATAAACAGAGACAAAGTTCTTTTTTCAACTAATTTTCAAGGTCAGTCCAATGAAAGGGAATATGCAGAATACGTTCTTCCTTCTGACAACCAACACAGATGTGGAGAAGGAGAGGCAAGCTGTGGAGACTCTAGGCATAAGCCACGGCTACTGGTGGCTGTCACTGGCATTAGTGGCTATCATCCTCATCCAACCAAAAGACACTCATATAAAGAAGTGTTTGTGATCCCAGTTACTGCCTTTTTTTCTAATATTTGTGGGCTTCAAGTCCCGGAATCTTCCTAGTTTCTCAATCTTGGGACTTCAACTCCCAGAATGCCCCAGCTAGCCACGGTTGAGAGACACTGCTCTAAACACACCAGATTTTGACACACAACACTTTTTCAGCCACCATGTTGACAGGAAGGCAGAAAAGCAAATTTGCTCGGCTTCAAACTCATTATATGCTCTGCTCCAGGAAACAGTCTAAGTAAGAGATAAAAAATAAATCTTGGACCCTAAAAGGAGAACAAAATCCACAGCGCTTTTGGACAACTCTGAAGTGATTGCTTTTTTATTTAATGGGGCAGATTTATATGAACCAGGTGGAAAGACTGACACAATTGCTTGTTGCAACTTCATCCACAGGAATCAATGAGGCAGCAACGAACGTCTTACCTGAGGATAGGGGAACCTCCCGAGAGCAAGCTGGAAGAAAAAAAGGCCTAGTTAGAGAGATCTGCATCAGGGGCTGAGCAAAAGGAAGCGGGTTGAGAGGGGTTCATAATTCAGAATTGTTTTGAGGGCAAAAAGTGTCTGTGTGTGTGTGTGTGTCTGTGTGTGTGTGAGACAGAGAGAGAGTGAGAGAGAGAATCAGAATAAAAAACCTTAACAGATAAGCAAAATGGCAATATTTTGAAAGGCTATCCATAAACGAGCAGCAGCTCTGTTAACACATCTATTTGTCCACCTGTCTGCCCAGCCAAATTCTGTGCTCGTAAACAAAATACGGGCCTTTTTCAATTCCGTGGCCTCTCTTTGCATTTCAGTTGCTAAGAGATTCCAGCCGTCTGGATGAGAGCCGAGGGTCACAATGAGCATGGACAGCTCCCGCCATGGAAGCCCAGTTCTGTCTTTTGCCCTTCAAAGGCAGGATCCCACAGACTGGAGCGCTGGGCTTCCTCCCATATCCGCTGGCTTTCAATTCAGCCCCACAGCTACGGATTCAAGTTCTCGCTCCAAGCTCCGGCACGTGCTTTTTGTTACTGCGGGTGGATCTTGAGACAGACGGGCTCAAAGGTTAACCAGCCCAAGAGGGGCACCTCCTCGCTTCCCCGGGTGGTGCAGACCCCAAGAAAATGGCGCACAGGCAGGCCTCCATCGACAACCACAATTGGGACTAGCATTTCCATTCCATTTCGTGTCCAATTTTACCACCTTTTTTGCTCTTGTTATTAAGGGAGTCTATGCAGTTGCTTAGTGAATTATGCGGTCATTAAGCAAATCTAGCTTCCTCCGCTAACCTGGCCTGTCAGAAGCCAGCTGGACAGGTGGCGATCAGGGGACCCCGGGAGGCTGCAGCTGGCATGGACACCGGCCGACTGCCGGGCGGGCGTCATGGGGCCACGCGGAGGCTGCCACAAAGTGTGAGGTCTTTTCATAAGTCACTTTCTTCAGTGACGTTTTGACACGGATCACTAAATAAATGGTTATAAGCCGAGGACTACTTGGATACATTCCTTGTCATAACAACAGTTCATTTAGTGACCGTTAAAAGTTACAACGGCACTGACCATTTTTCACACATACGACCATTTCAGCATCTCCATAGTCACATGATCAAAATTCGGATGCTTGGCAACTGGTTCATATTTACGATGGTTGCTGTGAGCTGGCCTCAGGCGATCTCATTTTGCGACCTTCTGACAAGCAAAATCAGTGGGGAAGCAAGATTCACTTAAGAACCGTGTTACTAACTTAACAATTACAGTGATTCTCTTAACAACCGTGGCAAGAAAGGTTGTAAATGGGGCAAAACTCATTTAATAAATGTTTTGCCTAGCCACATAAAATTTTGGGTCAATTGTGGCCATAAGTCGAGGACCACCTTAGTGCAAAGTATGTTATGAACATGGCAAATGCCTGGACTGATTGCTCTTCTGAAAAAAAAACTGCAACAGGATAGCAACATTTAGGATGACAGTGGCATAATACTCAAATGAGTGCAGATGAAAATTTATGCAAATCACATAAATGTTATGCAAATATATTCTGAGTGCAGAATTGGTTTCCTTGATGTAGAAATGATTGCTGTGGAGAGCACACACCTTCTAAGTACAATGTATTTTAAAAGTCCAAGCCAGGCCCCTGCAGGGAAGGGCTCCGGTTTGAAAGCTGCCAGCCACGGCGAGAACCTTTGTTCGGCTGGCCTGTGCCCAGTGCTCCCCCTGCCCCAGTCCAAGATTGTCAAGGTAATCTGTAATCTCCCCGAAATAGCCTGCAGATATGTCACTGTACTAAATGTGTTTCAGATTTAATGAAGCTTTAATGTCCTTTTTAATTTTGCCTGTTTCTGTATCACCAGGGGTCGAGCAAGGCAATCAACACTCAAGAGGATGGTTTGGTTTAAAACTAGGAAAAACTCATTTGCTTATGAGTTGCACTGTATTTTCTTAATTAAATTTACTGAGTAAAATGGTTTTAAGTTCAGCCAACCAATGACCTCTGTATGTAGATTTAGATTTATAAATAGGCTAACAGCTAAAGCATGGAAGCCAAAAGATGGGGGGAGGGGGGAAAGCTCTTACAAAAAAACAAATGAGGGCTTTGCATTGTTTCTGCATCACACGAGCAGGGTGGACCTGCACTGACTGATAATCCTCAAAGGGAAATCGAAAACAGGAGAGCGCAGAAGGCAAGGCAATCAGAAAAGTCTTGATAGCACGTCCTAAGTTTCAGAAGAGTCTTCTTTTCCGCCTTGTTTCTGGAATACCTCTGTCTCAGCCTCTTAGCATAACTGTTCCCCAATCCAGGAAAATCTTATTTTAAATCCCAATCATTTTAATTTATTGCCCTCTGCTCCAGAACTCCAGAACATTTTTTTTAAAGCAGAGTTGACTACCACAGGCTGAGGGGATAGGAAGAGGCTGCTCTCTTGACAATTTGCAAGACGATGCAGAGCACAGGCAGTGGCTGGACCATAACCTCATTTGACCAAATGACAAGCATTTCCTCAGCATCACCTCTCAATGTCCTTGGGGAAACACCAAGTAAATGATGTTGGTAAATTCTAGAAGGTGTGACCTCTGCCAGCAAGACATGACCAAGGACACCTGACCAAACCCCAGGCAATATGAAGAAAAGGAAATCCTAGCCCCAAGTGAAAAGAAGGCAAGATCTGAGACAAAGCATTTCTGTGCCTCTGGAAGTACCAAGGTATGTAACTCTTACCTTCTAAGTGCTCAACATGATCTCCACAGGCATCAGTATGCCTGAGACCTGACCCTTGACAACCATCTCTGATTCTTCTACATTAAAAGATGCACATAGTTTTCAGGTTAAATTGGAAACCTTTCTTAGGAAACCTTTCTTATGTCCATGAGGACATCAGATCTCCTGCTTAAGCAAAGGGTTGGACAAGGGGACTCCAAGGTCCTTTTCGACACTATTATTTTACAGTCTCAGTCAAGGCTCAAATTATCCTTGTGCAAAGCTTCTAGTTGCCCAGAGATGGAAAGATGCAAGGAAAGAGGACAACCAGCAGCAAGGGGGATGGACTCAGTCCCAATGATGTCATTGGAAGACCTGAAAGACAGTGTTGGCGACAGATCTATTCATGAACATCTATGCAACTGATGTGCAAGTGCGACGGAGCTCGGGGAGGTGTGCAAGTGGCTGGAGAAGTGCACTGGGGCTGACTACTGCTAGATATGGGAGAGAGCAGGAGGACGGAAGTAGCCCCAGAGCCGAGCGGCCTCCCTGCACGTGGTGAGCCCAGCAGAGGGAAGGCCCTAATGTAAATGTTGCATGTGGTTGGACAGGGGAGGGGGTGTGTTTGAAGCCAGCAGCAGTATGGAAAAAGACCGGTCTAGGAGAACCAGGGCCTAATGCAGGTTTCCCTGCCTGGTGCCTTCCAGATGCATTGCTTCCATAATTCAAAGCCATCCGAAAGGACTTTAGATTTATTTTTTATTTATTTATTTTATTCAATTTTTATACCGCCCTTCTCCCGAAGGACTCAGGGCGGTGTACAGGGCAATAAATAACAAAATACGAAATACAAAAGTTAAAAAACATTAAATAATTATGCCCGATGTAGTACATTGGTTAAAATCCATGTTAAAACCCCAGACCCCAAACCCATCAGACCAGGCCGGCTTGTTCAAATAAATACGTTTTTAGATCATGTCGGAAGGAGCGAAGGTCGGGGGCCATCCGGAGCTCAACCGGTAAGCGGTTCCACAGGTCTGGCGCGCCCACAGAGAATGCCCTCCCCCTGGGGGTCACCAGTCGACATTCTCTGACCGGTGGCACCCTGAGGAGGCCCTCTCTGTGGGAGCGCACTGGACGGAGGGAGGTTGACGCCGGCAGCAGGTGTAGGTAATCCGGACCCATGCCATGTAGGGCTTTATAGGTCATCACCAGCACCTTGAATCTCACCCGGAGGGCAACTGGAAGCCAATGCAGCTCACGGAGCAGAGGTGTAACATGGGAGTATCGGGAGACCCCCAACACAACTCGCGCGGCTGCATTTTGCACCAGCTGAAGCCTCCGAGTGGTCCTCAAGGGCAGCCCCATGTGAGAGCATTGCAGTAGTCTAAACGAGAGGTCACGAGTGCATGAGTGACTGTACGCAAGGCATCCCGGTCCAGATAGGGCCGCAACTGGCGCACCAGGCGAACCTGAGCGAAGGCCCCCCTAGTCACAGCTCCTATATGATCTTCTAAAGAGAGCTGTGAATCTAGGAGGACCCCCAAGTTGCAAGCCCTATCTATGGGGGGTAACACCTCACCCCCCATGGTTAAAGATGGAATGGACTGAATTTCCTGAGATGCCAGAACGTACAACCACTCGGTCTTGTCGGGATTGAGCCGAAGCCTGTTCCTCCCCATCCAGACCCGAACCGCCTCTAGGCAACGGGACATCACATCGAGGGCATCACTGGGGTGGTTTGGGGTAGAGATGAAAAGCTGGGTATCATCAGCGTACTGATGATACCCCACTCCAAAACCACGAGTGATCTCACCCAGCGGCTTCATATAGATGTTGAACAGGAGAGGCGAGAGGACTGAGCCCTGAGGAACTCCACAAACGAGAGGCCTCAAGGTCGACCTCTGCCCCCCTGCCAACACCGACTGCGAACGTCCCAGAAGGCAGGAGGAGAACCACTGAAAAACCGTGCCTCCTACTCCCAACCCCGAGATGCCGCAGCAAGATACCATGGTCGATGGTATCAAAAGCATGGAATGTGTTAGACAAATACGATCCAAAGCAAAGTTGCGAGATCGTTTAACAAAACTTGATACGAAGTTTTTTAGGGAGCAATGCTTGTCCACTTCTGGTCTCTCAGGCAGGCCTCTTTAGTTCATGGTTTGGGCTGGACGAGGTGGCCCAACAGGTAGAATCCCAGTTTTTATTTCCCTAAAGTTGTCAGTCTGAGATCAAGTATAATTATTCACAAAATTAAGGACTATTAGGATTTGAGCCTATGATGCACTTTGCAATGCTGTTTTTAAGGACAGTGGGGCCACGAAGCCTCCCCCACCCTTTACACTCCTAGATTACTCCGTAAGACTTGAAAGTTTGGTTTTTTAATTTACAGTTATTCTGAAAAACAGAGGATGGCTTTATTTAGTCACATTCCATGTTTCTCAGCATAACTGCAAATTGAAAATAAGCACTTACAATACTGCTTGTGATCGAGCTAAAGAAGTACTTTATAGTCTGAAATGTTCTAAAATTTGTTCTTAATTACTTTGTGCACATTTTACACAATTAAATTTCCATCTCAAGATTTTGCATTTAGATTGTGCACTGCCGTTAAACTCTCAATTTAGAGGAAAAAAGCAGCAAGTTTGGAGCAGCCAGACACTGGAAAGAGGTTTTTTTCCTGTCTCTCTTTGAAACCCAAACATAACAACTGGATTACCTGAAACCACAGCATAGAAATTTCATTCCTAGGATCAATTTGTAGATTTCCAAATACAATGTTTAAAATCACCTTAACAGTCCCCTGAGAAAATATTGTCCCCCTGATAAATATTAAATACTGCCAAGAGAAGCCATGTCATTTCCCCTTTTTATCTCTTCCAATTCCACCATCCCCTTATGGCACAATTCTAAAAGAATCCATGAGGATATAACTGCAATTTACCCATGTTTAAGCGCTTTGGAGCTTAAATTGGGAAGAGAGCAGCAGCACAAGCCACCTTGAAATAGGGTTTCAATTAAAGGGGAAGGATTTACTAAACCCCCTCCAAATGGGGAGGGGGTTAAGGGTTACAAATTAATTTAATCTTCTGCCTGAACTCACCCAGGCAGCTGAGGGAGGAGAGATCCCACGTTTAACCACTTGTGGAATGCCCAGGGCTTCCAAAGGGCCCGGACGGTGGAGACAGGTGAACTGGTAGGGCTGCACCAAGACAGGAAACCAGCCCGCTTACCTCCATTGAAGAAGTCCTAATCTTTAGTCATTGATTCTCAGTTCTGTAATGGCATGTGGGGATCACCTGAGGGGGGGGGGAAGAGATCCTGCACGGGGAGGATCAGATAAGAGAGGACACAGCCTTCATCAACCCACTCAAAATTACAGACGGCTTTGCTTAAATATGCTGCTATTCAACAGTTTGAAACAGGCTGTAGTGTTTTTGTAACCTCTCAAAAGAATTGAAAATACCATTAACAATGGCCTGATCTAAGATAAAAATCCCCTTTACAGCCCAAAATTAAAAAAGTATTGTCTACCTAATAACGATTATAGTTCATCCCTCCTGGGAATAAGAATGAAATGTTAATCTCTTTCCCAATGACATCCAAATATGTCTAACAGGCTTCAGAGTTGGGAAGAAATTGCTGTACAAGCCCTACAATAATTAAAACCCAGACCTTACCCATGAAAGGAATAAAAGTATTATTCAGAAATTTCTAATGAGTCTAAAGGTTGAAGCAGAAGCCAACTGAAGATCAGAAATAATATTTTATCTAAGTATTGACAAGTACAAATGTGAAAAGCGGAAGTTACAAATTGTAAGAGGAAATATCGAAACAACTATAGGAGACGGACTGTGGTAACAGAAAATTAGATGGTGAAAGATAGGATATGGACAAAGGGGCTTCCTGGAACATGGGAGAAACAGTGGTTTTAGGCGGTCTGGAAAGTTTATCAGATGATTAGGGAAGGGGCGTTGAGTGCGATAGGGGAGGGGGCATCTGCGTGGGGGATAGGATATAAAAATGTGTCAAACAGCTCTGTAAGGTGTGGCTGAACTCCTGTGTGTGTTTCAGTCCACCAAGCCTTTGCAAACGCTTCTTTTGAAATAAAACTTTGTTGCTGGAATTCCAAGTGAGCTTGTTTTGTTTTGGATCTTGAGCCACGTTCCAAACACCCAGAAGATTTCAGTGTCCCAAACAGAAGCTTCCATCTCCACTGGCTTGTCCCTGGCTCAAAGGTGTCAAAAATTTCAAAACATATGTATAAAAAAGGCAAGGTTTTGATTGTCTTTTTGGATCCCTGCTGCTGCCCTGGTCCATGACATTATTTTCAAGAAGAGACTGGGCAGCCAAGCTGTCCGGAATGGTATAGGTCTCCTGCTTAGGCAGGGGGCTGGACTAGAAGACCTCCAAGGTCCCTTCCAACTCTGTTGTTCTATACTTCCCCTACCCATTTTTCACTTGGTGGATACTCAGCTTTAATAGAGTCCTTACTCTCAAATCATGCGTTCAACTTTTTATTGTACTAGTAATTATACTGGCACCTGTCAACTCACTCATGTCTATTAAATTCCTCAAACACCATTTTTTAAATTAAGACCATGCTTTAATTATTTAAATTATTAATTAAAATTATGGCCATGTTTTTATATTAAAAAGGAAGTACAGTGAAAAGGAGGTATAATAATGGGTTTGATTTTTATTATTGATTGGAGAGGTTTTTTGTTAAAAGGGGCATCGGCATAATTGAAAAGTGTGGAAGTTTGAAGGTTTCTCAAAATGATGTCAAAAAGAATGGCTGTCCCTGGGTTCAAGAAAACGATGAAAAGTCAAACAAATGGAAAATTCTTGTTGGAAAGAGAATCCAAAGCTTATGTACAGGCAGTCCTTGACTTATGACTGTAATTGAGCCCATAATTATAGTTGTAATTATGTCACCACATGACCAGACCTTTTTGTGATTTTTTTTGTAGCAAGCATTAGCAAATACCACTTGTGTTAGTGAATTTGGTGGTGGTGAAGTGAATGTTGTGATCATTAAGCAAATTCATTTTGCTCTATCAGCAGTTTTGCTGGAAACTGAAAGTTAATGCCAACCCAACATTGAAAATCATGGTCACATGACTGTGGGACACTGCAAACAGCTGTAAAAAGGAGAGCCAGTTGCCAAGTGTTCAAAATAGGATCACATGACCTTGGATGGTTGTTTGTGTTGCCATCAAACTTCAAAATCGAGCTGTAAGTAGTTTTGGGGAGGAGGTCAGTTGTAATTTTGAATGGTTGCTAAGCGAAGGATCTTAAGTCAAGGACTGCCTGCCTGTACAGGATCTGGAGATCTGGAATAGAAAGCTTCTGGGAAAGGCGTTGGAGTAGCCAAGAACAGTTCAGCCTTTCTTTATTTGCTTACACAGATCAAACAAAATCTTGACAGAGTCTATTTCTTTTTACGACCTGTAGCCCCTTGTTTCAGGGTGGAGTCAGGGCGACTGAATGGACCTGAGCATTTACTGGTCAGATGCCCTTCCTGACACCTAATGAAGATGCCCTATGGGAGAGTCTAGGAAGGGCTCTCCTTACTCTCTTCCTCTGTCTTCAAGGCAGGGTTGCCTCTTCACGAGGTAAGAAAAGTCCAGAGTTCACAAGGCACAATCCAAGTCAGGACACTGTGTCAATCCAAAGCAAGGCAAGAATCACAAAGATCAGAAAACACACAGCTAGGAAATGACCACAATATTCCCAGCATCGCCTCCTGCTGTGCTAAATAGCCAGCTTCTGGTGCAGCCCATCAAGAAGGGCGAGGCTTTCTCCTCCTGAGTAATCTGGCCAACCTTCTCTGCTCCTGCCTTTTCTCTGCCCTATGTGTTATTGGATCAGGTGCAGAAGGCAGCTCCTCTTCCTCATCACTGCCACTTCACTGTAGTCCATCACACCAGCTCCCCCTCTGTGGGCACCATCTCTCCTAGTAGGAGTCAGCCATGTAATGCAGCTAAAAAAAGGCAAATGCAATTTTAGGTTGTATTGTATTTCAAAATCACAGGAACGGCACACAGTCTCGACTTACAACCACAACTGGGATTGGAAATCCATCGCCAAGTGAGGCAGTTGTTAAGAAGTTGTGCCCTATTTTATGATTTTTTTGCAGACCACTGCAGCCATTTAGCAACTCATGCAGTTTTTGAGCAAATCCAGCTTCCCTCATTGGCTGTGCTTGTTGGAAGCCCCTGGGAAGGTCGCAAATGGAGATCACCATTGCAAATATATGGCGGTTGTCAAGTGCCCAAAGTTTGATCATGTGACCATGGGGGACATTACGTTACTCACTTTTTCAGCACCAATTTTGATCTGTTGTTGAATGGTGATAAGTTGAGGATAATCTGTTACTGTCCTGCTCTGCTCTACATTGATGAAGGCCCCCACATTTTAAGGATTCTGAGAAATCAGAACATGTTTAAGGAATGATAGTACAGCTCATTAAGGGGCCAGAAACCAGAAGAAACGGACTACCATCAATGGGGACTCTCACCGGGGTGACTGGGCCACTTACCAAGGAGTCATCAGCAGAGTTGGTTTCACTCTCCCCAGGGCCCTCGGTTGAGTTAGTTCTCTTGCCCTCCTTAGGGGATGTGATGAACTCTACCACTTCCACTCCTTTTAAAACCATTTCGCAGGTTTGCAGTGATAGTTTGGCTGTTTTCTTGGGGGTGTGTGTCTCAGAGTCATCTTTTGGGTCGGATGGTTGGACTTGCACTTGGTGGCCCAGTGCCCCTCCCTTCCACATTAAAGGCAACCAGTTGAGCATTGTTGTGGGTATGGGACACCCGACTGCAGCTTTGGTGCTTTCTTCTCTGGAATGGATTTCTGTCATCCATGCCCCGGGTGATGCTTATTCTGAGCCCGGTTGATTTCTACCTCCTCCACCAACACGTACCAGCCATGAAGGGTAGGAGGATGGAGATGTAGGGGTTGTAGACTTCATCACTCAGCCTGTCTCTGAACCAGGCGACCAGGATGGCCTGTGGCCAATCAGTGAGCTTGCATGCCAGGTCACAAAACTCTTGGGTGTACCTGACCACCCCTCTGTGCCCCTGGTTGATGGTTTTGCGGTCTCTAGCTTTGCGGTTGTCCAGGGTGTCCTTGAACTGCTTGCCCAGCACCATGAATTGGTTGACGTTTCTCAGCTCTGGGGCGCCGACTTTATGGCAGGTGACTGACCATCCACTGTGTCGCAGCCCCTTCTAGGGCCATGGCGACATACCACACCTTGCTGCCTTCTGTAGCTATCTCTGGACCATATTCCTGCATGTAGGTCCACACCTAGGCCAGGAAGAACCTCAATTGCTAAGGATCTCCACTGAACTTTACACCCAGAGGTGGGTTTTCATCTCCTCCTTCTTGCTTGTGATGCTCCCGGGGGGGCCAAGTTGAGCCCCCTCCCCAGGTGCTGGGCCTGTGGTGGCCACCACTTCTGCGGATCCTGCTCTGATGCTGCCAGCAGGGGTGGAGGTGATCACCCCATCAGCCATTTTGCCTGGAAACTGCTGGTCATTAGGTTGTGCTGCTGGGGCAAGGGCTTCATGCCCCTTGAGGTTTTTGAAAGCCTCGTGCATGAACTTTATAGTTTGCTCCATCATCCAGTCAGCCTGGCCATGCTCCCTCTCATCTCTTCTTGCTCCTCCAGCTCTGCTCATTGCTCCCATCGGCGGCTGCCACGGGTCTCTTCTCCCAGTCTTCCTTCCTTCTGGCCCCCAGGGACCACCTAGGTCTTGGTGAGTTGCCACAGCTCTCCACCTCCCTTGTCCACTTGGAGAGATCTAGCCCCAGGGGAGGTCTGGATGAAGCCTCCCCTCCAGCATTTGATCTCCTCTTGGTTGCTCCCTTAAGCCGACATTGCTCTACTGTCCCCACAGTAGAGGGTTGACCACAGCTGCAGATTCTGTCTAATGTCAGACCTGCCCCAGTCTGATCCCTTAGGGAAGAAAAACCCCTGACTTCATTTGGTTGAAGTGAAAGGCACTTTTACTAAGAGATGCTGGTTGCGGTAAAGTCCAAGGGAATTTGAGTTCCCGCGCAAAAAAAACAAAACCTCTTTCCTTCAGTCCCATCCCTCCCCCCATGACCAGTCCAAACCTAGTCAATGCGATGCCACCAGGATATTTTGGGAACTCTGAGGTGTTTTGGCTGGTAACTTTCCACACTTGGAGTAAACAGCCTTGAAGATGCCTTGGCATGAACCAGTCCCACAGTAATTTGCTTTTCCTCAGCTGTCATCCTCCCGCTCCCACATCCCCATATAAGAATGCATACAGGTTTATTGCTGGCCATTTGATTCTCTCTCATGCCTCCCCCCCCCCAAGTCATTTGATGGCAGGATGCCAGCACAGTGCCAAGCCGAAGATGTTGGATTGACACAGAACATCAAGGCTTGTCCTCTCTTTCTCCAACAATGTGAGACACAGAATAGTGAATACCTTTACTGGAAGGGAGACTCTGATTACTGGGCTAATGGCACAGATCCTGCAGAGCCTCTTTGTGCTATCTGCCAGAGGGCTTGGACTGGATTTGTGCACCAAGAATATTGGAGTCCATGCCTCAAAGAGCTCCTTCCAACTCAACAATTCTGAAACACCCTGGGCAGGGATGTCTACAAAATGTGGTCAAAAAAGTCAAGATAGTGCCTGGTGTTTGTGCACAACTCCACCTGTGATGCACATAAAAGCCAGGTGGAGCTTTGATCTCACTTTTGTGTCTCCCATCTTCACTTTTGGCTATATCCTGCAGACATCCCTGCCCACAGGGTTTCCCACTTTTGTCCTATTTCATCTGCATCAAATTTTAGAATATTTCTCCTTGCACTTGGGACATCACTCCAGGCAAGAGATTTGGACACTCCATGTCCCTCAGCTCCATTTGAGGGTTGCCAGAGCCCTTCACAATCTTACTGCTGATCTTGCCAATCAATCACCAATTTTTGGTGGCATGGTTTCTTGCTGTCCTTTCCTAATTTATTTATTTATTTATTTATTTTATTTTATTGAATTTCTATACCGCCCTTCTCCCGAAGGACTCAGGGCGGTGTACAGGGCAATAAAAGCATTCCATACAAAAGTTAAAAGTAAGATTAAATTAATTAAGCCCTAACAATAAATAATTAAAAATACCCCAAACCCTTAAACCAGGCCGACCTGTTCAAATAAATAGGTTTTCAGATCACGGCGGAAAGAGCGAAGGTCGGGAGCCATCTGGAGCTCAACCGGTAATTGATTCCAAAGGGCTAGCGTGCCCACAGAGAATGCTCTCCCCCTGGGGGCTGCAAGCCGACACTCTCTGACCGACGGCACCCTGAGGAGGCCCTCTCTGTGGGAGCGCACAGGACAAAGGGAAGATGACGCCGGCAGCAGGTGCTCCAGTAAGTAATCTGGACCCATGCCATTTAAGGCTTTATAGGTCATCACCAGCACCTTGAATCTCACCCGGAGGGCAACTGGAAGCTAATGCAGCTCGCGGAGAAGAGGTGTTACATGGGAGTATCGGGAGACCCCCATCACAACTCGCGCAGCCGCATTCTGCACCAGCTGAAGCCTCCGAGTGGTCCTCAAGGGCAGCCCCATGTACAGAGCATTGCAGTAGTCTATACCAGTGGTCATGAGCGCATGAGTGACTGTACGCAGGGCATCCCGGTCCAGATAGGGTCGCAACTGGCGCACCAGGCGAACCTGGGCAAAAGCCCCCCTGGTCACAGCTCCTACATGGTCTTCCAAACTGAGCTGTGAGTCCAGGAGGACAGCCAAGTTGCGAGCCCTATCTATGGGGGGGGGGTAACACCTCACCCCCCATGGTTAAAGATGGAATGGACTGAATTTCCTGAGATGCCAGAACGTACAACCACTCGGTCTTGTCGGGATTGAGCCGAAGCCTGTTCCTCCCCATCCAGACCCGAACCGCCTCTAGACAACGGGACATCACATCGAGGGCATCACTGGGGTGGTTTGGGGTAGAGATGAAAAGCTGGGTATCATCAGCGTACTGATGATACCCCACTCCAAAACCACGAGTGATCTCACCCAGCGGCTTCATATAGATGTTGAACAGGAGAGGCGAGAGGACTGAGCCCTGAGGAACTCCACAAACGAGAGGCCTCGAGGCAGACCTCTGCCCTCCTGTCAACACTGACTGCGAACGTCCCAGGAGGTAGGAGGAGAACCACTGCAAAACAGTGTCCCCCACTCCCAACACCCTGAGACACCGCAGTAAGATACCATGGTCGATGGTATTGAAAGCCGCTGAGAGGTCTAACAGGACTAGGACAAAGGAACAACCCTTGTCCCGAGCCCGCCAGAAATCATTCACCAGCGCAACCAATGCCATCTCCGTGCTGTACCCAGGCCTAAAGCCCGATTGGTACGGGTCCAGATAATCAGCTTCCTCCAGGAACAGAGGGAGCTGATGCGCCACCGTGCTCTCAACAACCTTTGCAAGAAAGCGAAGGTTGGAGACCGGATGATAGTTATTTAAAATAGCCGGGTCCAGGGCAGGCTTCTTGAGGAGGGGCCTCACCACCGCCTCCTTCAAGGCGGCAGGAAAACTACCCTCACTCTAAGAAGCAGTTATCACTGCCTGGAGCCAGCCTCGTGTCCCCTCCCGAGCCGCATAGACCAGCCAGGAGGGGCACGGGTCCAATAAACACGTGGTGGAGCTCAGCTTCCCCATAATAGGTATGCCAGGTCTCTGAGTTAACCTTTTTTGACCAAAACAGCATAACCAACACTTTTCCCCTCAAAAACTAGACATTCGACTTACAAGACTGGATGCTACCCCCCCCCAAATTAGGGAATTAATACAGGAGGTATCAGTTCCCCCCCCACCGGCCCGCCAGAAGTCACAAGAGCACTTTTCTTATTTATTTTAGCTTTGAGGGGGGTGTCTAAAAAGAAAGGGCCCAGGACAGCACACCCCTCTCCCCTGAGGAGACCAGAGAATGGGCTGATCTTCTATATCCATCTTGTTATCCCCTTTGTGCAAATCAAAATGCAGCAACACATTTGCCTGAGCGTTGGGAGCTTAAGAGTTTATGGATTTGTAGCATCTCTGTGTATCTTCCTTCCTTTGCTTTGTTGAAGTAATTACCTTATTTGTCTCCCTGGAACCCACCCTCTGTATTGTTCTCTGGCAATGAAGACAAGAGAAAGATTGATAGTTTGAGGTCTCAACCTGGACCAACTTTACCTAAACTTTCCACTTTATTGCAATTTAGTTCACAACATTCCCCTAATATGGATGGGGGTACTTCCCAGCACACCAAGTAGATAAATCATGTTGGAATATTACTCTGGCTAAGTTCTACTATGACTGGAGCATATGTGCTTCCGAGCCACTGAAGCAGAGCCCCATAAAATACACTAATTACCAGAAGTTCTGGTCACTGGGTGATTGATAGCACTCTGCGAGGCAACCTCTTCCTGCCCAGCTTTTCTGATGGTTCTCAGAGGCAATTACTTATTCACCCAGGCCTTGGGCACTGGTCTCTCTGCTTTCTGTTCTGCCACTACCATAAAAGCTGGACATCATCATCCATTGTCACATAGATGACCTTCATTTGACAAAGTCAACCCAGAATAGCCAGTTTCCTCTTGTCTCTCACATGCTCACAAACTCCATCATTTACTAATCTAAAAAACAGCCATTGCCCCCAATATAGACCACAGCACTTGAAATGAAATACCCCAATTCTACCTGTTTATTTCTTAGATGTGTCTTTTTGAACTTTGCTTTAAAGGGTTTTTTTTGTCAAATTGTATCTAAGATAAGTTTTCTATCCAGAGGTCTTCCTCTACGTTATACCGTTTCTCTAAGACTGACTAAAAATGCCCTCTTCAGCTTTCCATCTGCATGAGGACCATAAGCAAAGGCTCCCACAGAAACCATATTTTTAAGGCTCTTCCGCCTAAGATTCACCAAAGGCTGTGCACTTCCCCAAAGAATCAACAGAGATAAGACCAGAGATTTAAGTAACTTTTAAAAGTAAGCTCATTCTATTTTATTCAAGAAGGTCTCATGTGGCCTAACTTCTCAGAAACATGTTTTCTCACTGGGGAGGAGGGGGTGTCCAAGAGTCTTGGTCTCTAATACCGTAAATTCCTTAAAGCTAGAGAATGGCTTTTTTGTTCTTTAAATTGGATGCTTTGTCCCAGAACGTTAACTTTAACTTGTCACCGAAGGTCCCTATCATGTGGAGATCTGATGACTTCTTCCTTCAACTTGCCTCATGCAGAACTCAAATGCTGTAATGCTTGCTCTGAGGAATTCTGGGAGTTGAAGTCTATACACTGACAAAAACTTCATTGAACTGAGAAGCTGTGACCCCTTGCTACTCAGAGAATCCCTGTTCCTGCAAGTTCTAGGAAGGATCTTAATCCACTATTTGCTCTCTCTGCATTGCCCTCCCTCAAGACAACTCCTTGATTGTCTTCACCTGCCAGAATGCAGTTCCAGAGAGCGCAGCAGCTTTTCCCCCTGGAGAGCAAGATAGAGGAAGACATGCATTCCTCGCCCAGGAAGCCAGCGGTCGTCCTCCTCAGTGCCAAACGGCATCAAACTGAACGGTGTTGCATGGGGCAGGGATATTAGCTGTGCTTGCTAGCAGAATAATTCATATTTTTACAAGTTACACGACCGGCAGCATCTGGCTTTTCTTTCGTACACACAGGCAGTCCTCGACTTACAACCATTCATATAGTGACCATTTAAGGTTACAACGCCAGGGAGAAAGGAGGAGGAGGATGGAGGCGCAGTGCTGCCCACAAGGGGAATCTGACCAGCCCCAGCCTGGAGGGGGGGAGAGGCCGAGGGAGCCCAAAGGGAGGCATTCCGGTGCGCCCGGCGATGGGCTGGAGAGCGCCAGACAGTGGCAGCTGCCCCAGGACGAGTGGTAGGTGGGGTGGGTACTCCTGATGTCCGTGGGGGAAGAAGCGGCGAGGAGGCTCTGTGCCCAGCCCAGTCCAGCCTAGCCCTGGCATGGCAAGCGAGGCAGCAGCCCCACGTGCGTCCCCAAGCACGCCCCCACCCCGCCAGGCAAGCAGACCCGTGGCAGAAGAGCGCAGGCGGGCAGCGGAAGGCACGTGGAGCCCCAATCCCTGCACAGCCCCTCCCCACTCTCCTCCCCCCCAAAAGAGCTTTGGGGCTCCGGAGCCTCCCCCCATGCCCCCCCAGGGAAGAAAACCATCGTGAGACACTCTTCTGTTTTAACTTTTTTTCCTTGTCGCTTTTTGGAGTTTTCAGCCTGCTTTCGTGAGACGGCAGCATTTGGGAGGGGGTGTAGCTGCCCCCTTCCCCCCAAGCCATCAGCTGAGCAAGATGCTTTCCTGCCCACTGTCCCACCTGCCAGAGACCCCCTGGAATAGAATATAAATATAAATATAACTTTATTACGGTCATAGACCAGCAATAGACCTCACTTTTTACAATATATTAAAAAGTAGTACTGACATTAATAGTAAATAATAACATCCCTGTTAAGAAAATACATGCTCTCCAAATGTTAGGGTCACTCCCTAGTTTACGTGAGTGAAAAGCCGATAAGTTAAGCTAAGCACATTGATTTGTGCTTTAGATTGTAAGCCGCCCTGAGTCTTCGGAGAAGGGCGGGATATAAATGGGATTAAAAAAAAGTATGTGAGTAAATATAATGTTCCAAATATTGTTAGAGAAATCTCCAAAAAATTGGCACAAGTTGACAGCTATAATTCTGTAACCAATTTTTTTCTCATGGACATTGCAGCAACACAGAATTTTGCCACTGCATGCGTGGTAGAAGGGTTCCAGTCCTGGAGAAGGAAGCCTACATAAAAATTGTCTGCCCTCCCTGGCAATCTCTCTAATAAGGGGAGAATGTATGCTGACCTATAACCTCGGTATAACTCACAGTACAACAAAACATGTGAGATATCTTCAACTTCTCCTTTACTACATATACATACCCGTTCTGCTATTGGTGTTCTCTTATACCTGCCCTGGAGGAGTGCTGAGGGCTTTGAAGAAAGCTATTCTTTGTTTTGGGAAGGTGAGATCATTTAGATATCTTGCCGATTCCCACACACCGATTCCCACACACCGTTTGATTCTATCCCTACTGTGGGATAGAAGTTAGTTCTTCTTGGAAGTCCATGTCCTTTGTTCTATTGATTACTACTTGCTTTGCTTGGTCAAAGCCCAGGGTCATTAAGAATACAGATGGGAGCCCATAAGAGCCCAGCTTGTGATCTGTCACTTGTTTCCAGGGGGAGGGGAAGTTTTCAGTCAACACTAGCGGGGACAGTCCCTCTGGAAAGAAATGCATTTTAAGCCAATGAATGATCACCATCTTCCAGGCTCTTACCTGAATTTGAGGCATGCCTGTCTCAATTCTTAACTGGGCATTTGGAGTTCCTTTGGGTGCAGCTAAGATGGCTCGCAGGAATTTGGTTTGTATGGTTTCTAGCAAGTTTTTCTTTGCAAGGATTCCTGTTTGTGCCCCATATAGAATTTGCGCCAATGTTTTGGCCTTGAAAGGTTTTAAGGCAGCAGGTCTTTACTGACCTCCGCCTGTGTAAAAGAAATGTTTAATTGCATTTGAGGACCTATTGGCTGCTTGCAATGTATGATCCAGGTGGAAAACCACCCCAAGGTATCTAAATGTTCTAACCTGTTTTAAACTATGTCCTTCTATTTTCCAGGAGTATTGGCTGGGTCTTTTAGCAAAAACTAAATTTTTTGATTTATCAAAGTTAAGGACCAAATTGTTCTGTCTGCAATAGCCAAGTATTGCCCTAATTGCTCTCTTCAGTCCTACAGGATTTTGTGAAATAACAACAGCATCGTCGGCATATAGGAGAATTGGGATTTTGCGTTGTGCTAGGTTAGGCGGATTCAGATCAGGGTTCTGTAAGAGATCCCAACCCTGCCAGGCCCCCACAGGCACCCCTCCCCAACATCGAGCTGGCCATGCCCACCCAGTCTGCCACGACCACTGTAGCCACGCCCACCCAGTGGGCCACACCCACCCAGTGATACATAAGTGGGTTTTGGATTACAGTTTGGGCACTTGGTCTCAAAAAGGTTCATCACCACTGCATTAATCCATAACAGCTCCAAGCAAGGTATTCCTCTGTTTTAAATGCTAGTTTCTCATCAAGATTTCTCCAGTTATGACTGCTGAACTCTTCATAGATCAAGATGGCTCCATTAATTAGTTTCCATAAAGATGTGAGTTGGGGGGAAGCCACTTTTTGTGCTTTTATTTATCAAAGTTTAATTCATACCCTCTTCCTGTTTCTCTCATCATTTTTAATTGCTATTCTTCATCACAATTGCTTCTTGCTACTGTTCTGCCATATTTTAATCGTTTTTAAAAAATATGTTAGCTATACTGTTACACAGTCTTGGAATTCTGATGTGAAGAAGAGTTTTATTAATGTTATAAATAAAAAAGCATATTGGGGCATATGTATAAAGCTGTTATCTATCCTGAATTAGGTGAAATATAATTCCCAAATAAGAATAAATGACATTATCCAGTTTGGAATAAAAATACAGTCTGTTAAAAATAAAAAACATGCTATTTATATGCCACCTTTGTGCCCAAATAAACAGGTAAAGGTAAAGGTTCCCCTGCACATGTGTGCTAGTCGTTTCCGACTCTAGGGGCCGGTGCTCATCTCCGTTTCAAAGCCGAAGAGCCAGCGCTTGTCCGAGGACGTCTCCGTGGTCATGTGGCCGGCATGACTAGACGCCAAAGGCGCACGGAACGCTGTTACCTTCCCACCGTAGTGGTCCCTATTCTTCTACTTGCATTTTTACGTGCTTTCGAACTGCTAGGTTGGCAGAAGCTGGGATGAGTAACAGGCGCTCACTCTGTTACGCGGCACTCGGGATTAGACCCACCAAACTGCCGACCTTCTGATCGACAAGCTCAGCGTCCTAACCCACTGAGCCACCGCGTCCCTGTGCCCAAATAAATGGCTGTATTAACTTTATGGAAAAATACAGACCGGTCAGTGATGTAAGGCAGAGTTCCCTAACCTTTCTGGCTTTGAAGACTGGTGGGAGGGGGAAGAGAGGGGATGGTCCCTGCGAGCAATGGGTGAGCACACGTGGGAGCAGCTCCATTTGCACAGCCCAGTTCCAAATGGCTCAAGGCCTGGTAGTGGGCCACAGCCCAGGGGTTGGGGACTGGTCCAACTGAAAAAGTGAAAGCAAGGAACTCTTCCCCCTCTTTTTGTTAGCTGTAACCAGCAAGTCACAATGAATTTAACTGTCTCTTGCAGGGGCATCCATGACGAATAGAGGCAAGCCGTCAAAGTCAAAAGCATGATGCGCATTCCAAAGGGTTTTGATGACTCGGTCCTGGCTGCCATCTTGATTTTTATTTTACCCCTCTTCTAATGCCTCTGATCTCTTATATTTGCTACAGGTAGTCCTTGACTTATGCCAGGATCGGAATTTCCATTGCTAAGCAATGCAGTTGTTAAGCAAGTCATCACAAGACCAAATTTGATTTTACTTAGATATTTATGTATTTGTTATTTATTTGTTAAATTTATTTGCCGACCATCTTGTCATGGGGCTACTCTGGGCGGCTTACAATAGTAAAATGGACAAAGTGATAAATATGTTAATATAATAATAGTAAAACAATAAAACAATAACAGTGAAAGCACAACATGAATTAAAAGATGGGCGGGACAGAAGAAAGCATGGGGGGGGGGAGATGAAGTCAGCTAATTAGTCCAGCAGCCACCTCCAGTATTTTACAACCATTTCTACCAGGGCTGTTAAGTGAATCACATGATTAAGCAAATCATGCGGTCATTAACTGAATCACACAGTCGTTAAGCAAATCTGGCTCCCCCAATTGACACTATCTGTATCAAATAGAAAGATATCCTAATTCTGTTTCAAGCAGTCATTTCTTCATATCTATACAGTTAATCTGAAACTAATGACGTTGCTGCTCCCTTTAAGATGATGTGGCTGATGCCTTCAAACAATGGATGTAAGATAACCTCAAGCTGGCTGAGGAATTCTGCGAGTTGAAGTCCACAAGTCGTAAAAGGGCCAGGTTTGAAGACCTAGTTTCAGGATTGCTCTTGGGCAACCTATAAAGTTTCTGGGGGCCTCGTGTACGTGCAGATCAGGTGGAACTGAGTTGAGAAGTGGGAACAAAGTCCTGGAGCAGAGATGGAAAAACACCTCTAAAGCAGAGTTACTCCATCTTGGCAACTTGAACATGGGTGGACTTCAACTCCCAGAATTCCCCAGCCAGCTTTGAGAATTAAAGTCCAGACGTCTCTTAGTTGGCAAAGTTGAGAAAGGCTCCTCTTGGGGCTCCTGAACTCACAGAAAGGAATGCCTCGTGAGCTACGATGCATTTCACTTGAAAAGTATTTTAAAGGCTGCAACACTTTTTTTTAGTCTGTCTCTTATAATAGAGTGATTTAAAGCCACCAAATCACTGATGGTTCCTTGGATAGTTGGTTATAAAAGGATGATTTTATTAGTCTGGGGAAAGTTGGAAATGTGGTAGAGAAAACAGTTAAAGCAATTTAAAACAAATCATACCGTAACTACTGAAATGTGCCTAAATCCATCTAATGCGTTCAATTAACAACTACTTGAAATCTTTAGACTAAGAATGAGGAAATAATGCTACTTTAAATAGGATTAGTTAATACTGACCGCTGCCTTTCAGAAACAGATGCAGAGTTAGAGTTGAGCCCTGCATGATTAAGGTTTACAGGAGTGGAATGAAAAGAGTAACTAGTCGTGTCACCTGGTCTTGTAATACATCAATTCTAGGTCAATTATCAATTCTCATTTACACACAAAACGCCTCACTGTTTGTTCAGAAGGGATCATCAGCTACAGGTTGGAAGTTGAATTTCTCCAACTCTTAATTAAGCTGCCTTATGATTTCTGATCCACAACTCAACAAAAGTATCAGACCGGGATCTTTACCTGGGAACTCAGAAATCAGTTTCTCAAAAAGAATGAATGAGAATAAATAAGTTCCAAAGAATGTATGAATATCACGACACAAGAGAACAAGACTGTATCTGTTTTAAGCCACCGTCTTTTTCCTAATAAAACATACATTGGAAAGAACCTCTTTAGCTTTTACCACCTAGGGAACCAAAAGCGGAACTGTTCAAAGAGGCATCTGGACATCTGAGCATCAACCTCAGGTCCTCCCCAAATGCTCCCCAGCCCATCCCAGAATCGGCAGGCAGGGGTCTCTAATAGCAATGACCTTCTGTGACTTGGCAGAGGCACCTCGCCTTCTGCAACATGTTTTCCCTCGCTTTGCTCATTTAACACCCGTCACTCAAACCACTCCAATAAAACAACGGTCCTGCTGAAGGGAAGTCTCATGACACACCAATTAACAAAGCACAGACAGACAAATTGTTTCATGCCTCTGACTCGGGAGAGGGACGAGGCAGGCAAGGAAAAAGGAGACTCGGGCAAGTGTGTAAGGAGAGAGAACAAGTGAGACGTCACTTGTCAACTGTAAGGGGGCTTCACCCACTCCATCAGAAGCCTGGAAGACCAACCTGTGGTGTTGGGCTGTTTCTGTGGGGTGGGGACACAGGAAGAGGAAGCTCCCTCCCATTTTTCCATCACAGATATGTTTACGGAGATTCTCAGTCATCCAGCTCATGGCTGTCCCAAAGGTGCTTTTTCAAAAGGCAACTGGTAATGGCCAGGCAGACGTCCAGCACGGCACACGGGCTGAGGTTGGTTCTAATGTGCTGACTTGTAGCAGTCGTTTCTTCACTACTGTGAGAGCTTCAGGTGTGGGAATGCAGACGAACAGTGAAGTCGTATCATAACAAACCACAGTCCCATATGTATCCAAAGTTGTTTCTAACCCTTGCTGACAAAGTCCTGTGAATTGTTGATGGGTGGTGCTGCCAATCAGAGGAGCTAATAAGGTGTTTAAATGTTTCGCAATGTTGTAGGTGATTGAGTTGATGCTGCTGACAATTGGTCTCAGTGGAGTTCCTTCTTTGTGGATTCTGGGGAGTCCGTATATGCATGGAGTGGAGCAGGTCCAGGAAAAGGCACCTTTGAGACATCCCAGCTATGATGCGGGGCAGCTTAGGTAAAACAAGGAGTGCCATGCCAGGCTGGGAAAATAAGGCCGCAGTCAGCCAGAAGCAAGGAAAGAGCTGCTTGGCCACCTGAGGCCCACTTTCCCAAAGAGTTCTCACCTCACAGACGGTCAACGCATCTGATGGCGGAAGGAAGATCTTCCAGGTGCTCTGTGGGGAGGAGGGCCTGGACCCGGCTGTTTTAAATAACTATCGTCCAGTCTCCAACCTTCGCTTTTTGGCGAAGGTTGTTGAGAGTGTGGTGGCGCATCAGCTTCCTCTGTTCCTGGAGGAAACTGATTATCTGGACCCGTACCAATCGGGTTTCAGGCCCGGATACAGCACGGAGACAGCATTGGTCGCGCTGGTGAATGATCTCTGGAGGGCTCGGGACAGGGGTTGCTCCTCTGTCCTGGTCCTATTAGATCTCTCAGCGGCTTTTGATACCATCGACCATGGTATCCTACTGCGGCGTCTCAGGGGGTTGGGAGTGGGAGGCACCGTTTTACGGTGGTTCTCCTCCTATCTCCTGGGCCGTTCGCAGTCGGTGTTGACGGGAGGGCAGAGATCCGCCCCGAGGCCTCTCATTTGTGGAGTCCCTCAGGGGTCGGTTCTCTCGCCCCTCCTGTTCAACATCTATATGAAGCCGCTGGGTGAGATCATTCGTGGTTTCGGGGTGGGGTATCATCAGTATGCTGATGATACCCAACTTTTTCTTTCCACCCCGAACCAACCCAGCGATGCCCTCGCTGTGATGTCCAGGCGGTCCAGGTCTGGATGGGGAGAAACAGGCTTCGTCTCAATCCCGCCAAGATTGAGTGGCTGTGCATATCGGCATCTCGGGTCAACCAGACTATTCCATCCCTAACGATGGGGGGTGAGGTGTTGATAGGGCTCGCAACTTGGGCCTCCTCCTGGATTCACGACTCAATTTTGAAGACCATATAGGAGCCATGACCAGGAGGGGCTTTTGCCCAGGTTCGCCTGGTGCGCCAGTTGCGACCCTATCTGGACCGAGATGCCCTACGCACAGTCACTCATGCGCTCGTGACCTCCCGTTTAGACTACTGCAACGCTCTCTACATGGGGCTGCCCTTGAGGACCACTCGGAGGCTTCAGCTGGTGCAGAATGCGGCCGTGCGAGTTGTGATGGGGGTCTCCCAATACTCCCATGTAACACCTCTACTCCGCGAGCTGCATTGGCTTCCGGTTGCCCTCCGGGTGAGATTCAAGGTGCTGGTGATTACCTATAAAGTCCTAAATGGCTTTGGTCCGGGTTATCTGAGGGAACACCTGCTGCCGGCATCAAGTTCCCTTCGTCCAGTGCGCTCCCACAGGGAGGGTCTTCTCAGGGTGCCACCGGTAAGAGATTGCCGGTGGACGACACCCAGGGATAGGGCCTTCTCAGTGGGGGCGCCTGCCCTTTGGAACCAGCTGCCAGTGGAGCTGAGGACTGCCCCCGACCTCCGTTCATTCCGCCGGGACCTGAAGACCTGGCTCTTCGAGCTCTCTGGCCCAGGCTGAGGATTAATCTTATTTTAACTGGGGTTTTATTTATACAGGGACAAATATAATTTTTTTAAAATTTGTTTTTAACTTTTGTATCTTAGTTTTTTTAATTACCCTGTAAACCGCCCTGAGTCCTTCGGGAAAGGGCGGTATATAAATGTAATAAAATAAATAAATAAATAAATAGAAGCTCTGCCCAGGTTGCTAGCAAATCTTCACAAGACCAACACTCTTAATGCTGGATCCAGCAATTAGTCCTGATCAAGTGACGGTCAAACCCCAATCAAAGAGCCTCCTCTGTCACCAGAAGCCCCCGCCATGAACACAACATGTTAAGGAAACACAGCGCAACACTCAGCATTAGGACAAATTTTCTCCACTCCTATTCATTGATGAATTAGGGTTAAATACCAGGTTATCATTTAAAAAAACATGCTTAACATGGCCAGGAATAAAAATACAGGCAAAATTTAAAATCCCTTTAACACCCCCCAAAAAAACCCCACATCACCCAAAACAAAACATCCGTTAAGGAAGATAAAAAAAGTCTGTCTGGACTGATGGAGATTCGCCCAGCAAGAACCAACCAGAGCTGATCCTGCACGGCAAACCGGCCACAACTGGCCAGCTGTTTTACTCTCATGACAAACACAACTGTTCACTGCAACTCTGCCTCTTGGCCTTGCAAGTCTTGCTTGTGCTCCAAGAGGACTTTCTCATCCCCAATCAGACTTTGGACAGGAGCCAGGCTGGCCCATTTCCCCAGACTCGCTCTCTGATGGTTTTCTGATTCAGCGAATTGGCCTTCGTAGAGGAAGACTGACAACCAGGCTGGGCAGAAATTCACCGCTAGAAGGGAAGCTGAGAGCAGGCCACCTTAGGCTGCCTCTCTTCCCCACAGGGGAGCAAGGGCCTCTCCCTGCCGTGCAGCCCAAGAACGGAAGGAGACCAGGAGTTTGTGACACCTGCAGTTGAAAGCAAAGGGGGATCAGGAAAGCAGTCGCCACAGGAAGTGCACAGAAACATGGGCTCAGGTGCAGTCAAACCTCTGGACGTGAGTGGATTTTTACCCGGCACAGCTGTATCATCTCAGCAGTGCAAGGCAAGGCGTGGCCCTTTACAAGCCCTCACTCAAATAGTCTGTCCCCTTAGAAGAGACCAGGCAGCAGCTAAGCCTGAAGACCTGGCTTGGCGCTTCTTCTCCCAGCCAAGGGCTGATGCTAGTTTCTTTTGGGGGTTGCTATTTGTTTCCTCCGCTGCGCAGGATTAAAGGTGTTATTTTTGAAAACAAAACAAAACAAAAACCAGGTAAGACGCCTACCTCCATGAAGGAAATTCCTAGACTCCAAACATCAGAATGAATGCCATACTGCTCTCCAGAAATCCGTTCGGGCTGTTAAAAACAATCGGGAGAAGGGGACAGTTGAACCTAATGAAACGCCAAGGAACAGTAACACGATAGCCTATAAATTATGCAAGAAACAAAAACTCACGTTTCAAACATTCATGAAGTGCCTAAAGGCGTTTACTGCCTCCATTTACTGTACTAATTAATACCAGCAAATTTTAATCCTGATTCCCCCTGCTGCTTCGGCAGAGTGTGGAAGCTCAACCGTAGGGCCCTGGTACACGATGCACCTGACAAGAGTCCCGGCCTTTTCCTTGTTCCTCTCTTCTTCCCATTTACCAACATTAAGCAAATATAGTTCTTAATACTATCAATACATACAAATTTAAATATAAACATTTTAATAATATTTAATAATAACATCGGTATGTAATGTCTTTTCTAACCAGCTTATTTTACAATTGCATTTGCAAAATATCATCTTATGTAAATCACTATAGGTCCTGTTTTCAGAACTTTTATTTAAGTTTAGTTTCCCCTCAGTAATTGAAACATTTCTTGTCAGTTACAGTTTTCTCAGAATTGATTACATTTAAATATCCAAAATATTTCATACGTTTAAATCATCCCAATATTTTTATATTTCCCATATCATAAAAAAGAAAAAACACTATATACTAATTATAAATCACATTTCTCTTACTGTAAAACCCCTTCATTTTCAAAATTTGACTATTCTTTTAACCATATTTAGACAAATATTTGATCATATGATATTCCATCTGGTATGTCAAGTCATCTCTCTTAAGTATGGTTCTTGCCTGTTCTTATTTAAGCTTCAGTATTCAGAACATTTCTTATCAGTTATAATTTTCTCCAAGTTGATTACAGATGAATATCCAAAACATTTCATTCATTAAATCATCATGTAAGTGACTTACAACTGGTCTTCAGCCACTGTAGTAGCCCCATGGTCACATGATCAAAATGAATAATTGGCACATATATACAAGGTGTCAGAATCCATTGATATCACATTCATAAATGTATGGTTAAAATATTGTGCCTACCGGGATTCTGCCATACTTGTAGAAGGAGGGGGGATTGTTTATTCAGTCTATCTGTGGCGGCTTTCAAACAACCTTTGATCTGAGGGAACTAAGGGGGAAAGTGATCTGGCGTTTGGGGCTGTAGGAAGAAGGCAATCAACAAAGGACTGCACGAAGCTCCTTTCTTCCCATGGAAGGACCTGACAACCAGAATTGATGGGATCCTAACCAAATGGAGTTTGAGGGGAGGGTAGAATTGAATGTGACTCAAGACCACGTCCTGTCTCATATCTCCACAACCAATCCTATCCTAGTAAACTTTTTCTTTTTGGACAACTCGGCTCCAAGAGTCCTAATTTTCTAAGATGTGGATAGGGGTGGGTCCTGACACAAGGTTTGTGGCATCTTGATTGCCATTGTAATAATGATGATGACAATGTTGTTGGAAGGGACCTTGGAGGTCATCTAGTCCAATACCCTGCTCAGGCAGGAAACCCTATACCATTGATGGTGAACCTTTTAGAGACCGAGTACCCAAACTGCAACCCAAAACCCACTTATGTATCGTCGGGTGCCAGGTGGGCGTGGCCCAATGGATGGGCGTGGCTGCAGTGGTCATGGCAGACTGGGTGGGCGTGGCCACCTTGATGTTGCTTGTGGGGAGGGACCCCTGTGGGAGCCAGGCAGGGTTGGGGGTCTCTCTGGCAGGTGGGACGGTGGGCAGGAGGCTCGTCCTGTGGGGTGAGGTGAGGCGAGGCAGGGCAGGGGTGCCATTGCTGCCTGACACCATTGGCCCCCCGCACACAGCCAACTGTGTCCATTAGCAGCCACAGCCTGCCAGCCCGTTTCGGTGCGACATGGCTGTTTGCTGCCTCATGCGTCGCACCCAATGCAGCTGCCATGAGGCCGCGGAACAAGCCAGGTGGAGATAAGGAACCAGTATACCAGTTTCTTACCACCGCCTGGCTTGTTCTGCGGCCTCATGGCAGCAGCACTGGGCAGGAGGCGGCAAACAGCCAGTTTCAGCGCGACATGGCTTTTTGCCTCCGGCCACAGCCACTTGCCGCCTCGTGCGTCACACCCACTCCATCGCAAATCTTTCCAGAAACTCACCACAAAGGACACCCGACACAAAGGATGCCAGCACAACTCCCAGGAGCCAGAGGGGCGCTTCGTGGCAGTGGCACTGGGCAGGAGGTGGCAAACGGCCAGTTTCGGTGCGATGTGGCTGTTTGCCTCCAGCTGCGGCCATTTACTGCCTCGCGCATCGCACCCAATGCCGCTGCAATGAGGCTGCGGAAGAAGCCAAGCGGAGGTAAGGAACCGGTATACTGGTTTCTTACCGCTGCCTGGCTTGTTCCGCGGCCTCATTGCAGTGGCACTGGGCAGGAGGCGGCAAACAGCCAGTTTTGGCGTGACGCAGCTGTTTGCTGCCTTGCGTATTGCACCCAATGCTGCTGCAATGCGGCTCACCAAAAGCAGCTGTGGAACAAGTGGGGCAGGTTTCCCCCTCACCTGCCCATTCAGCTACAGCTTTGGTGGCTCTGTAGGCAGAGCTGTGAAGTTCTCTTCTCTTTCACAAGAAGTTGGAATTGATTGATTGACCATTCCCCCCCCCCCCAAAAAAAAAACCCCTTCATTTCCTTGCAAGCGGTGGCGGCAGATTGTGAAGAAGAAATGGCACAGGGCTGGGAGTCAGGTAAGGAAAGAAAGGCAGTTTCTGGAGGGAGAGATTTCTTTCCTTACCTGCCCCACTTGTTCCGAGGCTCCGACGCATTGCTCTTACCAATGGCCTGACCGCCCACTTCAGCGCCCTCCGGCACTCCACCTGCTGCTTTGGTTGGCCTGCCGGCCCCCACCTCAACACCCTGCCCACCGCCACCCAGCATGGCCGGCCTGGGGCTGCAGGGGCTGGCCTGGCATGGGAAGGGCACGTGCCCCACCCTCCTGCCCCCATGCAGGGTAAGGTTGCCGGGCCCACCCCCGCCCAGATGCCCTCGCCTCCCCCAAGTGTTTTTTTACCAACCTGCCTTTCAGCTGCATTCCGTTTCTCTGTTCGCTTCTCAGCCTTCGCTGCATTTTTTTAGGACTATGGGTTAAAAAAAAAGTTCCAACAGACTTTCTAACTTCTTGAGATCTCTGATGGAGAAATGGAATGCAGCTGAAAGGCAGGTTAGTAAAAAAGGCTTGGGGGAGGCGAGGGCGGGCGCGGCAACCTTACTCTGCACAGGTATTGATGCAGGTTGCTCATGGACAAGACTGGGGCGACGGCACACGTGCCCACAGAGGGCTCTGCGTGCCACCTGTGGCAAGCGTGCCATAGGCTTGCCACCATGGCCCTATACCATTTCAAACAAATGATTGTCCAATCTCTTCTAGCTTTTGGAGGCAGATTGTTCCACTGATTAATTGCTCTGTCAGGAAATTTCTCTTTAGTTCTAGGCTGCTTCTCTTTGGTTAAGTTTCCATTCGTTGCCTTCTGGCGCTTTGGAGAATAGCTTGACTCCCTCTTCTTTGTGGCAGCCCCTGAGATATTGGAACACCGCTATCATGTCACCCCTCGTGGTTCTCTTTATTAAACTAGACATACCCAATTCCAGCAACCGTTCCTTATATGTTTTAGCCTCCAGTCCCCTGATCATCTTTGTTGCTCTTCTCTTTCTAGAGTCTCAACATCTTTTTTACATCGTGGTGACCAAAACTGGATGCAGTATTCCAAGTGTGGCCTTACCAAGGCATTGTAAAGTGGTATTAGTACTTCATGTGATCTTGATTTTATCCCTCTGTTAATGCATCCTAGCACTGTGTTGGCTTTTTTGGCAGCTGGAGCACACTGCTGGCTCGTATTTAAGTGATTGTCCACTAGGACTCTGAGATCCCTCTCACAGTTATTATTATTGAGCAAGATACCACCTATACTATACCTGTGCATTTGGTTTTTCTGGTCTAAATGTAGAACCTTACTTTTTTCACCACTGAATTTCATTTTGTTAGATAGTGCCCAATGTTCAAGTCTGTCGAGATCCTTCTGTATCTTAAGCCTATCTTCTGGAGTGTTAGCTATTCCTGCCAGCTTGGTGTCGTCTGCAAATTTGATGAGTTCCCCATCTATCCCCTCATCGAAATCATTGATGAAGATGCTGAAGAGCACTGTGCCCAGAACAGAGCCCTGGGGCACCCCACTACACATTTCCCTCCATGTAGATGCAGTTCCATTGAGGACCACACACTGAGTACAGCCGGTCAGCCAGCTACGAATCCATCTGGTGGTGATGCTGTCTAACCCACATTTTTTTTAATCTTATCAAGTAATAGGTTGTGGTCTACTTTATCAAATGCCTTACTGAAGTCCAA
Source organism: Vipera berus (assembly GCF_964194415.1). Taxonomy (NCBI): domain Eukaryota; kingdom Metazoa; phylum Chordata; class Lepidosauria; order Squamata; family Viperidae; genus Vipera; species Vipera berus. Next base: position 1,956,666 of record NC_138215.1, on the reverse strand, counting down.
GTAAATTATATCCACAGCATTCCTCTGGTCCACTAATTTTGTCACCTGGTCAAAGAATGCAATAAGATTTGTCCGGCATGATCTGCTTTTGACAAACCCATGTTGGCTTTTGGTAATGACTTTGTTTGCCTCTAGGTGTTCACTGATTTATTGCTTATCTTTTCCAGAATCTTCCCAGGTATTGAGGTCAGGCTGATAGGTCTGTAGTTTCCTGGATCCACTTTTTCCCCTTTTTTGAAGATGGGAACTACATCAGCTCTTTTCCAGTCCTCTGGTAGTTCCCAGTGCTCCTGGATCTTTGAAAGATACAGTTCAGTGATTCTGAGATCACATCTGCCAGTTCCTTGAGAACTTTGGGGTGTAATCCATCTGGTCCTGGAGATTTGAACTCGTCTAGGGTGGACAGGTACTCACTTTCCATTTTCTTGCTTATCTTGTGTTTCTGTTTTTTAACGGAACTGTTTTTGATAGGTTGGACTGATTTTTCCCTTTGTGCAAAGACGGATATAAAAATTGAGTTAAGCAGTTCTGCTTTCTCACTGTTGCTTGTCACCTTCTTGCCACTTTCTCCCATAATGGACCAATCATTTTCTTAACTTTTTTCTTGTTTTGTACATGTTGAAAGAAGCATTTTTTTGTTATTTTTGACTTTTGTCGCAAGCCTTAGTTCACTTCACCTTTGCAGGCTCGGGCTATTTGCTGATATTCTGCCTTAGTTATGTGCCCCTCTTTCTACTTTTTATACTTGTCTTCCCCCCCCCCAATTTATCAGAGAGTTCTTTATGCAGCCATGTTGGGGTTTTTTAAGAGCTGTTATTTTTCTTCTTCATTAGTATTGTGCTAGATTGGGCTTTTATCATCTTCCCAGCCAGCTTCCAACAAGAAAGTCAATGCGGGAAGCTGGATTCACTTCACAACCATGGGATTTGCTTAATTAGCTGTGATAAAAATCAAGCACAACTTACTGAACAACTGCCTTGCTTAGCAGTGGAAATTCTGGTCCCAACTGTAAACATAAGTTGAGGACTACCTATAAAATCTATGACAGTCCAAACAACCAAGGCTTTCAGGGCTCTCTGCTCTTTGGCCAAATGTGCTCTGGATCACCTACTTTTTTTTAAAATCCCATTTATATCCCGCCCTTCTCCGAAGACTCAGGGCAGCTTACAATCTAAAGCACAAATCAATGTGCTTAGCAATAGCCTTCATTCTATGTATATGCCTGCTTATTCGGGCTTTCGCCTCCCCCCAAGCGGCATTATTACAAAGTCAGCTTATTGCCCCCAACAATCTGGGTCCTCATTTTACCTACCTCGGAAGGATGGAAGGCTGAGTCAACCTTGAGCCTGATGGGACTCGAACCTGCACTAATTGTAGGCAGCTGGTGTTACTTAAGGAGGCATTAGCCCACTGCTCCACTGCAAGAAGCAGCCCTTCCCTCCGGCTTTGGCACATTTCTAAGCCTAAGCAGCACCTGGATCTGTCACTAGGTGACCCATCGTCCTGCAACAAGTACATCCTGCATGCAGTAAAGAACTTCCGGTGCCAGGACTGCCATCCTGCTATGCCAGCCATGCTTTGCCAGATGCCAACCTGCCATTGACTGGGGGGGTGCTGCGGAGGGGCGGGTTGTTGGGAAAGGGGAAACAAAACCACTATTTGTGCCGTCCCGTGAGAGCGATCGGCTGCTCCAAGGTCAAGTGTCTGGGAATAGGATCCAACTCCTTTCAGCTGGCCAAGACAGGGACTGTTACCAAAACAATTTACTGTATTTGAATGCAATTTAACACGTTGAGATATTGCAGGTAGGAAGTTGGGAAAAGGAAAAATTAATCAGGGAGCTTTGGCACATGAAATCTCAGCTCCGGCTTTGCCACATTGGCTTGGCTTTAGTAAAATGTATTTTCGCTAATCATGGCATGGAGAGTTTTTCTTTTCTAACTGACTAAGTTGGGACAGCTGACATGCGGACAGGCCTAGAAGCGGTGTGCGAATCCTCCAATCCTATGAGCAACTTGTGCTCAGATTACAGCCCACTGAACTATCTGCAATACTCAATGAGAGCAAAATATGCAGAGCCTCTCAGAACATCACTTCCTGACTTGGGTTCATTCCCCGCCTCCTCCTCCTCCCTAACTCAAGCAGGTGGTGTCATTGCCTGCCTGCACAAGGCAAGGCAATCCAACTTCCCTTTAAACGCTCCAGAGCTTAATGTGGACAGCAGCCTTCAAATCAAATTACGGGACAGTTTAATACCACGCGAGTCAGCAAGGGATGCCAAAGAGTCAGTCACTCTTTAACTTAGAAGCCGGGCTGTGCACCATAGAGATCAAGTACGGTGTGAAACGCAACGATAAGACAAGGAGGCGAGAACTTCCTTCCCACTGTGCTGTTAATGCACCTGTCTAGTTGAGGCACCTTGTACAACTCCTCCCAGGCTCCTACAAAGCCCAGAAACCTTTAGAGGAAAACAAATGGGCCCAAATTAGTGACAGTTCAACGTGCTCAACAAATAAGTCTTTGAAGCTGTTAATCCCAGGTCAAGAGCTTTTAGCGCCAAGTAAATGTTAAATAAAAAACACTGAACAGAAAAGCCTTTAAGTCGTTGCCTTCGAGACGGGAGAGGCTTAAACCTCCGGCAAGCAGCAGCCTGCAGAGATGGCCGGGCAGGGCGCTTAATAACTGAATTCCAATCAGTTTAGGATCTGGATTTGGGTCTCCTCAGGTCCTGCTGAGATCCAGCTGGCAGTCGGTGGGATCTGTCCTGATTTCCCTGCTCTCTGCGCTGCAATGGCTGCAGGCCAAGAACCCTGGCCAGCGCGCACAGCTTCGGCCCAGAATCTGCCTCCCTGGCGTGCAGCCTGTCTACTTCGGTGACCATGAAGCCCCTTGAAGAAGTTAAGGGCTCACGTGGAGACATCCTAGTAAGGCTCGCATCAGCCCCAAGCTGGGAAATAACAAAGCCATCTTGCCTTGTCCCTCTCCAAAATCCAGCAAGGCTTTAGTGTTCTTGTTGGACATCTCATCCGGTTGCAGACATTTCTCACAAAATGTGTGCCCTCTGGGCTGCCTTGGATCCATGCTCTGTCCTTGCACATTCCATGCAAGGCTCAGCTTTCTTTTGGCACCCTTTGAATTACTTGCGGCAGAAGTTGAGGTAGTCCTCAACTTACAATAGTTCACTTAGTGACTGTTTAAAGTAACACCACTGACTTATGACCATTTTTCACACTTCTCACTTAGCAACAGAAATTTTGGGCTCAACTGTGGTCATAAGTCGAGGACTACCTGTACAATGACAAGCAAAGCATTATACTGAGGGCCAAGCTTCCCAGGCCGACTTCATAGCACTGCACCTGCACTTCTGTTGCTTGGACGGTGCCTCCCCCAAAGCCAATGGCTGATGCTCTGCTGAAAAGGCAGGAGGGTGGCAAAAGCCCTTTCGGCCTCCTAAGCAACGTTCTCAAGTTGCTCACATCCAGGGCGACAGCAGGTCGACTACCCAACATTTGAGGCGTCGCTTTGCAAATGTCTGAGAGCAGCTGCTGTGAAGCCGCTGGGACACAGGCCTCCCCTCTGGAAAAGCAGTGCAGGAAGAAGCACTCCTTGGATGGGTTTCACGAAGGGACTTCTGATCACAGGTGGAAAGGGTCAGAACAGAGTTGGAAGTGACCTTCTAGTCCAGCCCCCTGCTCATGGAGGAGACCCTATACCAAGGGTGTCAAACTCGCAACGTCACGTGACGTGTTGCGACTTTTTCCCCCATTGCCAGCAATGGGGTGGGCACAGTTTCGGCATGAGGCATCCAGCCCGCAGGCTGGCAGTTTGACACCCCTGCCCTATACCATTCCAGATAAGCAGCTGGTTGCCGAGTCCCTTATGTGCGGTCACGAGACCGTAGGGGAGAGTGCAGCCATGCAAGGTTGAGAAGCCCTTCCGTAGCGGCTTCTTAATCTTGCACCGTGTGTGATGCATGTGGCCAAGTGCAATCTCACTGCTTTGAACAGAACCGAACAGAGTAACAAATTGGAAGGGACCTTGGAGATCTTCTAGTCCAACCTCCTGCTCAGGCAGGAGACCCTATACCATTCCAGACAAATGACTGCCAGTCTCTTCTTAAAATCCTTCAGTGTTGAAGCACCCACAACTTCTGAAGGGATGCCACCGGTTGGCTCTCCTCATTGTTAGGAAGTTTCTCCTTAATTCCAGGTTGCTTCACTCTTTGGTCAGTTTTCAACCATTGTTTCTTGTCCTGCCTTCTGGTGCTTTGGCAAATAAGTTGACCCCTTCTTCTCTGTGGCAACCCCCCAAATACTGGAATACTGCGATCACGTCATCCCCTGAGTTTGATTAGGAGCCTCTAAAGGAAGAGAACTCTCAATCAGTCTTGAAGTCTGTATTTCACTCAGTCCCATGTCAGCATTCTGAACTTCTGGTTGGCATGAAGCCTCCACCTGATGGCACCAGATGGCACAGGATACATTCCCTGGCTTCACTCTGAGCGATATACATGATTTTCTTTCAAGATTCAACCGATTTCTCCAAAATAAAAACTTGGATGAAACAAATTATGTTCAACAGAAAGTCATCGATACAGTAAGAAAAAAAATACCGTAATTTCTTTAAGACACACCTGGGAAATGGATGTTTAATCGAGATTTGTACATTAAAAGAAAAGATACAATTTAATTACTACTGCTATTTAAGGCCAACAAGAAGAGGAACTGAAGAAAATAAATTCTTTGAAATTTCTTCTCTTTTGAAGAGGATGCTTACTGTTTTGGAGACCAACGTTAGACCAAGCCCTTAAGTAGATAGCTCAAGACAAATAATATTCGAGCTTCTTTATACATTCTACTGTCCTCATTTAAAAGTTAGCAAAGAGAGAGTGAGACAGAAATCAGAATAAGGTAAGATAAATACAGGTAGTCCTCGACTTACCACAGTTCATTTAGGGACAGTTCAAAGTTACAGCATCACTGAATAAAGTTACTTATGACCATTTTTCACACTTATAACCGTTGAGCATCCCCATGATCACATGATCAAAATTCAGACAGTTGGCAATTGACTCATATTTATGATGGTTGCAGGGACCAGGAATCATGTAATCACTTTATGAACTTCTGACAAGTTAAGTCAATGAGTAAACCAAATTCACTTAATAACTGTGTAACTAACTTAACAGCTGCCATAATTCATTTAACAACTATGGCAAGAAAGGTCATAAAATGGGGCAAAACTCACTTAACAAATGTCTCACTTAGCAATATAAATTTTGGACTTAATAGCGGTTATAAGTCAAAGACTACCTGCATAGAACGGGAAAGGTAAGAAACATACATCATGTGGTTTTAAGTGCTTTAATAAATAAATCAGTTATCTGTGTCCGTACAGAACACTAAGTCACGAATTATGGTGTAGAAGCCATACTGCTGTCCAAATTCAAACAATATTCAAGCCAAACCAAGGAGCCACACGACGTATTGCAATGTGGAGCCCACAATTCCCGTTCTCTGAAGCATCTCAAACATGTGTGCCAGAGTAGGAAGAGAATGGGTCTGCTTGGCAGAAAAGAAGGCTCAAGCAAGATCGCCCCCACAATCGAAACACATATTGCCAATTACGCACCAAGGAGGACCTGCCCTCTTGAGGCTCCAGAACCAGAAAGGTTCGCTAGGTTAGCCACGGACCTCAGGCTCACGTCCCCCAAACTCTGCTAGTGAGGCGTCAAAGATGTCCCAGGAACCCCTCTTCAGTCGGCCATCTACGTGGAGCAGAGGCTATAGGGGATCCCTTTTCAACCTGTCAATTCCTGAAGGCAAACAAGAACAACCTGTTGTGACTCAGGGCCAGCCTGTGGGTCCGACAGCCGGCTCCGATGTATCGGAGGACTCAGATGTGGGGGAGGAGGGAAACGAACCGGCTGATGATGATTTGGAGGCTTTGCAGAGTCCTCAGCCGGGGACCTCTTCTCAGCTGTGTGAGCCCGAGAGTGCGGAGGATGATGACCCACAGCTGGCCCTGTTCAAGGACGCCCGACGCAGGAGGCAGACGAGCAGGGACAAACAAAGAAAGACTATGGGACTCCTCGGGAGGAGGCACAGGGAGACCACGCCCTGAGCTCTCTATAAAAGAAGTGTTTGGGGAGGGGCTGGTTGCTGAAAGCAACTTTTCCGCTTGAGAAGACAAGCTCTTGTGTTTTTGTTAACTGCGTAATTAAATCTTGGCAGAAGCCTTTTAGCCTTGGACGCTTTCCAGACTCTTCTTTTAATTAGGGGTTGTGAGAAGAGGGCTGGTTCAGAACACAACCTGTCCTTGAGCACATTATTTCTATAGCATTTCCCAGCATTATGATGCGTTACAGAGATGGAAGCAGTTTCCATCTGATTAGAGGGTTAGGGTAAAATTACCTAAGTTTCATGCTATAGTGGATAAAGAACCTTTTGGGCTACCCTGACTTCACTTTGAGGGCCTCACGTTTTTCCAGACACACACCCAATGTGGCAGAAGAGCTGGGCGTTTTATTATTCCCTTTTATTTATTTATTGTACAGGTGAATTGGGGGAGCTGCTGCCTTTGTCACAGAAATTCTATTTGTGTGCCTTATTTACAACATCCTTTTTCATCTCTCTCTCTGTGTCCATCCCTCCGTCCCCTCCCTTTTTTCTCAACATTCACCCATGGGTGGGGGTCTCCTCCAAATACAGGATGGCATCAAGGTCTATCAGGATGCTCCAGGCCTGAAAGGAAGCTTCTCTTGATTTTGGGGGGGGGGGGGTTGGGGAGTCCGAGTCCAAGATCTTAATCACAAATTTCTATGCCATTCTGTTATTTTCATGTATGTGTTATATATCAAACAGATCCTCCTTACTTGGCAATTGGAGAAAAACTAGAGAAATAATCAAGAAGACAAAAGTGAAGAGCTGACCCCAAGTTTTAGTTTAAACCGAAGTATCTTCATACATTTACTTACTGCCATATATGCATTCGTCCCGACGTATGTCTTTGCTATGGAATTCACCAGCTATCAGACAAAATAACTTGTTAGGGCCACATAAAGCACAAATAAAGTAGGTAATTATTCCTCATTTAACACTAATCATCCTATGTATAAATCAGAAAAAATATGTAAAATGGGGAGTGGACAAATTTGCCAGCAAAGGCATTAAAATCCATCCTCCTGGGTTTCCTTCAAATGAGAGTCCTCTTTTAAAATATCCCTAATATTTCAATTTACAAGAGAGAACAAAGGCGCCTCTAAAATTTGAAGGAGGAGGCTTGGAGTATTTACTTTCCTACCAAGCAGCTGGATCCGTCTATTGGAAATGGGGTGTGTGTGAAATCCAGCACATTCAAACAGTTCTCCTCCTCCTCCTCCTTCTACTGTCAGCTGGGCCCAAGATGTGAATAAAGCCACCTTGATTATCAGGCTGGAATGAACACTAAATATGCTGAGGGACAACAGATTCTGACAACGTATAATGCAGCCGTGACCTCCTCTTTGGTCCTCATGTTTGGCTGGGAGGAAAAGCGGCTACAATTCAATTCAACATTGCAGCGAGCGTGAGGGTCAGTTTCATGCAAGGTTCTCAGGGGAAGCCCCAAATGGAAATTAATTAAAATTTGTGCTGCACATTGTTAAAGCCCACCACCATTGTTGCTCCCAATATTAATTTTTACTATGGGCCAGTCGGTCTCCCCAGACGCCCCTCTCGTTCTGCCCTTCCTTTTGTTTGGTCCAAGCGCTTTCAGAGCCAAGCTGCATATCAATGAAGTTGCCTATTTGTAAGTAGTAATTACAATATCAGCAGTTTTTACTGTCATTAAACAATGAACAATCATATTCTGATGAAGAAAAGTCGTCAGGAGATTAAAAAGGAGGAATTATACGTTTCCAGCAGAGGAAACTCATGGAGGGGAGTCAATTTGTCCCCTGGCTAGTTTGGAAAGCAGAATTAAGAGGAGAGGACAATCAAGGAACACAGGAACGTACCTGAGTGCTCACCCCAAAGTCACATAACTTGACCTGGCCTCTTGTGTTCACCAACATATTAGAGGGCTTCACATCTGTGTTGGAAGAAGCAACGAAAGCAGGATAAATCCAGAGAGCATTGATTTAATAGCAAATGCAGCTGATGGCCAGATAAAAGAAAAATGAGTCTGTGCAAAAATGTAATTTAAGAAATTATCTCAGCTTTGACCTGCCACTGGCCTCAGAAAGATAACAGGAGGGAGGGAGGGGGGAAGCACATTCAGTCTTGCAACCTTCTCTTGCTATACAGTTATCATAAAAATAATATTAGCTTGTGTGGTTGCCTTGTTTGGCCTACTATGGAGGACTGATATAAGGTCAAGAGGGGCCAAGAGTGGGCCATTGAGAAGCTGAGGGTAAGTAGGGCTTTGCAGGCAGGAAGGACATCAACTCACCCAGAATAAGAATCTCCAAAAGAAGCCCAGAAGGTGACAGTGACAATGTGTGGCTATAAGAGTTAAGCAATGTGGAGGCATATCGAAAGGCACTCTTCTAATTACCAGAGAAGAAAGCAGAACTTGTGTGAATAGATCTGGAGATGATGATCTGGTCCAGCCAAAGCTGCAAAGACGTCTGAACTGAAGGAAGAGTCCTTGCTTTACAAGGAGAACACCCAGTTGAAATGAGGAATCTGAGAGGCATAAACCTTTTAGAGCTCGAACTGGTCAATGTGGAAATGAAACTTACCAAGTTGGATGTCTTAGGAATAAATGGACTGGAATGGGCCATTTAAAGTCACATGACTACAAGATATACTATGCAGGACACGAGTCCATAAAAAGGAACAAAGCAGCGATGAAAATGAAAAAGGGCATCAGCAAATATGTCTTCATCTATAATCCAATAAACATCAAGAACATATTTCCCCGAATTAGTGGTTATGAAGAAAACATCAATGTTATTCAAATCTCTGCATCTACAAAATGAAGGAAGGCACGGAGCAATTCTGTGGCAAATTAGAAGAGGTGTTACATGCAACATCAGAAAGGGAGACTATTCTACTAATGGGTAATTGGAATGCATCAACTGGAGAAATGAAGAACCCTACAATTACAGGGAGAAATCAATGTAGTAAATACAATTACGTGGAAAATGGGTTAATAATTTTGCAAAAGAGAATTCTTTATTGCTTCGAACACATTTCAAATACCATAAAAAGAGATGCCATAGCTGGATATGACCAGAAGAATGACATCAGAGTGGAACATATGACGGAACAGGAAACTTAAGTGCAAGCCAGTCGCCTGAAACTTTATCAAGAGAGATTGTGAAACAGACCTTGACTTTTTGGTGTGACAAAAAGTTTCTGTTGCTAAGAGAGGAATACGTGAGTTTTGCCCCATTTTACGACTTTTGCCACAGTTGTTAAGTGAATTATTGCAATTGTGTTAGTAACACTGTTGTTAAGTGAATCTGGTTTCCCCATTGACTTTGCTTGTCAGAAGGTCACAAAAGCTGATCTCATGACCCCGGGACACGGCGACCGTCATAAATAGGAGTCAGTTGCCAAGTGTATGAATTTTGATCACGTGACCATGGGGATACTGCAACGGTTATAAGTGTCATAAGTCACTTTATTCATTGCCGATGTAATTCTGAACAATCACTAAATGAACTGTTGTAAGAGGACTGCCTATATAACAATTAACTTGAAAAATTCAAGAGACTAAATATGTCAGTGAAGTGTGATTTGAATGGGACTAATGAAAGGGACAGCTCAATCTGCCTTGTTGTTTACAAAGAGGAAGCTGAGGAGACAGAATATTAGTGGATGAGGGGAAAATTTTCCCAACATCTAAAAGACAAGGAGACCCAAAGAGCTTGCAGAATAATCCAGGGAAAAACAGAGGATGAGAAGGTGGAAATGAAGTATGTATAATCACTTAACTTAGCTTTCTAACATCTAGGAAGAGAAGATCAGTAAAGATGTCACAATCAAGATTTCTTAAATGTCAAACAAAAATTTACAGATAAGGTGTGAATATTAGGGATGCCATATTGAGCTCTTGGAGGAAATGTGGAATATAAATCTAACAAATGAGTAAAATAAGCTTTATGAAGGAAGAACAATGAAATAAATGTAACATTGGTGCTTTTTCCTTGCCATTATATGAACTGTCAACAAGATGCAAGCCCTCAATTACAAAAACATACCCACTGCTTTATTTAGAAAACATAATCTATTCTCCTCAAAATCATCTTTAAAAACCAGACTCTCTTCATCTTGTATGTGCAACAAGGGGCAATGGTTCAGGTTTCATCCTGAACCATTTCAAGCATGAAACTTTGCAACCATCCTATCCTGAGCAGTATTTGGAACTGAAGTGTTTTGAACTAAAAAGCAGTGGCATTTCCCTAAGGTTTTGCATTTTAAACAATTCAAAATGAAATTTTTTGCACACCTCACCAGCGCAGCCCCGAATTCCAGAGTAGGAGATCCCTGTGCAATACAGTCACCAGTGAGAAATGAGCTCATAATAAGTGGCAACACAAAGCTTTTTTTCCTTTCCCCAGTGGTGCCAAGACTGCTGCCCCGGACTCAGCTTTTTCTAGAGAGATTGGCTAAAATGCAAGCCACATGTGATCCCTTGTACAAGCTAGATGGTTCTCTCTTTTCTTGGCAAAATGTTCTACACTGAAGGTTTTTCACAAAAATCTACATGTTTTACCAGCTGGTGGAAGAAGTATGGATTCTCTATGAAAAATCAATCCTTAGCAAAAAAATAAAATAAAAAAATCTGTTCACTGAGACACTAGACCAGGGGTGGGGAACCTTGGCTCTTTTACGACTTATGGACTTCAATACCCAGAATTCCTGAACCAGCCATGCTGACTCAGGAATTCTGGGAGTGGAAGTCCACAAGTCATAAAAGAGCCAAGGTTCCCTACTCCTGCACTAGGCCATTTGACCAAGCATAGGAAGCAACTGGGGACTCTGATGAAAGATCAACCCCAGGAAAGAGATTTAGCAAGATAAGGAAACAAAGAGGAAAAAGGTCTGTAGCAGAAAAGCTCCAGGAAGATGCCAGGCGACAAAAGTAACCTCACCTATTATTATTTAATGGGCTAATATTGAATATTCCAAATACACGAGAAAGTGAAAGCTCATAAAAGTACCATCTTGAAACCTTACTTTGTTTTTGAACCTCAACCCAGTCTATATGCAAAGCGATCTTGACAGATCTTCACTGAGTCAAAGAAAGGAGGTGAAGAAGCGCTGGCTGTAAGGGAGGGGGTGGGGCTCCGCTGAGCCAGCGTGATGTCCGAAGACATTTCCCTGCTCATGGGGCCAGCATGTCACGGAGTGCTGTTCAAGACTCAAAGACTGTGTGGTCTTAAATTCCATCACAAGCCGGTTAATTTTAAGATCGCGAAATTCCTTTCCTGAAATTGGTCTGAATTGTGACATTTGACTGAAACATAAAAGAACAAATATGCAACTCACCTCTATGTAAAATTTTTAAGCTCCATAAATAAGTAAGGCCTTTAACAACCTACAAATCAGGAAAAAAAAGAAATAGGTCAATATATAGCATAACATGGAGATGCATATTTTCATTTTGTGGAGCTAGGACTGAAATCTAATGATGCAAAAATTACAAATAAAAATTAGTTGGCTGGGTCAGGCCTCAACAGAGAATAAATCTGCTTTGCCCTTTGAGGACCTTTCCCATTCTTACCCCCCTTGGTGTAGGTAAGTCTTTCTAGGCTCTTGGCTACACTGGAAAGTCAAAACAGTTTGGAAGACGGGAAGAGAAAACTTCTTCCATGGAATTTTTTCCACCATAGGATTTTCTCTTGCCTTCTTCAAACTTTTTGACTTGTCCATGAAGTTCAACATGAGTCGAGCTTTAGCCAAATAAGTATTTTTGTTTTTCCCTCTTGGAATCTAGAAACCACCAGTTATATCTTGCAATAAACTAAGGTATGAGAATAAATTTTCATTTAATAAAAAAAATGGCCACCACCTATAGATCTTACGATGGAAAGCACCTAGTCTTATATTTTCAGAGTTTGCAAATATTTCATTATTAGAGACAGAGACATAGAATGTTATTGGGGGAATAACACAACATGCCACATAACAAAGAGGTAACTAAGTGCCTTTGTTTTTTACTGCATAATAGCAACGTCAGCTCACATAGCAGATGGAAAGTGTTTTCTTTTTATTACAAAGAGCGACACAATTCAAGGGAGAGAACAAAACCCCCACATGTAGGAGTGCACAGACTGCTTTAGAGGTTGGGTGTATCTGTTGAATGAATGGCTAAAAAAAGTGTCCTATTAACCAAAAAACAGAATGGTTTTCATTTCTGTGTTTAAGGCTGTTTTATAAATACAGGTCCAAAGATCTCCCACAGCCTCTTATGCATCGATCAGACATCTCACTATTTATTTACACATTTTCCAATCTGGGGCACACACACAAAGTGTTAAGCATTCAGTTGTTAAAGAGATGCCAGCAGAGAACAGCTTTTCTTTCACTAGATGCTCTGTAAGGTAGGTTAGATAACAATGACTTGACAGAGCCTTGACACAAGCAGTTGTTGCACCTGCCATCAATCACTCATTTTCTTGACAGTTTAAGGACACCTCTGGGGGGAGGGGAGGGGAAGGAAGAACCTATAATCAACGTTAGCACTTCAAATACAGTGCTACATCAAGAACTGAAAGGAAAATAAATGGGTAAAATGGCAAGTAAAATCCAAACCAACGTGAACCTAGGCAAGATACTCATGGGAGATGCTTGGAGCTGGCCCTTCTCTGCTGTCTTTCCTTGCTGTAGCAAATACACAAAGAAAGAAATCCAACGGAAGGCAAATCAAGACTTTTACTTATATTTTTGTGGTAGGGTGGCTGCAGTAGAGTAGAATAGAATAGGTTTATTGGCCAAGTGTGATTAGACACACGAGTGTACTGTAGATGCATAATCACAAAGTAATAATAATCATAATATCAAAGTAATAATAATCACAATAACGATACCAATAAGAGGAGGTAGTAGAACAGATGAGAAGGATAATAGCAATACAATTATACTACATGAGTAAATATACTTAGACATAAGACAGCACTGTGGGAATTAAATGTTCAGCAATGTGATGGCCAGGAGGGAAAAACTATCTTTGTATCTAGTAGTTTTGGCATGCAATGCCCTCCAGCAGCATCCAGAGGGGAGAAGTTGCAATAGATTATGTCCAGGATGTGAGGGGTCTGAAGATAGTTTCTTAGCCCTCTTTCTGACCAGTGCAGTATACAGGTCCTCAGTGGAAAGCAGGCTGGTTGCAATTGTTTTTTTCTGCAGTCCTAACTATCTGATGGGAGTCTGTACCTGTCCTGTTTGATAGCTGTACCAAACCAGACAGTTATAGAAGTACAGATGACAGACTCTAAAGCAAGTACAAATGAAGTACTCAAAAGCAATTGACAAGATTCAGAGACTAAAATAAACCTAAAGTAAATATAGTTTAGAATTCCTGGATTTTCTTAGCATTCTCTTCCCCGGTCTATTTGCCAAAATCTCTCACCAGTATGCTGTTTACAGATGGGGGTGGGTGGGAGGAGAGGATTATTTATTTATTTATTTATTTTATTGCATTTATATACCGCCCTTTCCCTGAGGACTCAGGGCGGTTTACAGGGAGTTAAAAATCAAACATACAAAAGTTAAAAGCCAAGTTAAAAAATATTAAAAAATATTAAATCAACCCTGTGATTAAATTGTCCCATTCAGCCTCTGTCTCAAAAATAAATAACTGGTTGGTGTTTCTATCTTAGAGTCAGACAGTTCTGGCTATTTCATATGCCCTTATTCTGAGTTCATGTTTTAAAATTTAGATGTGTGAGAACAATCCCTTTAAAGTCAATTTATCAAAGAGCAAGCCAATTCATTGCACAGCCTTCAGCACACTAGGAATTCTTTCCCCGTAAAACATTTAGAAGACGCCACCTGAAATTCTATCTTGTCAGGGTGAGCACGATCCCAAGAAGTAGAAAGTCTTTTTAGTCAAATGAAAGTTACAGGCGTAATTATTTAGTAAGTTGCAAATTATTCCAACAGGAAAATGAAACACTTTTCAGCTGGCTGAAACAAGCCACGTGAAAATCCCCAGGCTCTCCCACACCACAAGAAACCACATTGGGCTCAAAAGTAAACCCATTTGGAACTGTTCCAGAGGGAGCACATCTGATGAAAAGATGCTCTTTGCGCATGCATCTGAAGTACAGAGGAGGAAGCCGAGCTGTGAATTACAATGAAAGTAGCCTAAATAGCTGTCTGCGTTAGATTAAAGGCTTTCAGTTGTCAGCTTGATGTATAATGAGTGTGGAAAACAGGAATTTAATTAAGTAGTACATTATAGAATAACTCTGATATGCTTTAAACCACTTAAATTATCAAAGCCTGCCTCCGATTTAGCCACTGTGCAGCCATCCCCCTCTCTCAATGGTCAACTAGGTGTTCATCTTGCTGGCCTTTGTTCGGCTTTCAAAGATTATGACATGCTGGCTCCAATTTGGTCAATTCCGCTTAAGAACACCCTGTGGTGTGTGGAAAGGCGGATGAGGCATTATCGGGGAACTCTGCTCCCTTTTCACAGCCATGTTTACCCAGAAATACAAAGAGTATTGTGGCATCCTGAAGATGATTATGGTGTATGCTTCTCTGAATTCAAATACTTTCATTATATGCTTTTATTCAAGTGAACCTTAATCCATGCTGTAATTAATCGGTTCACTTTCCAAGCATTATAAGACTCTAATTTTCCCCATTTTTCTTGTTTTCCCCACCCCAATTGCTTCTACTGCACCTACACATTGTTTTGCAACTCTGTGATTGTGATTAAGCAATTCCACATTTATTAAATGTTTCAAGAATGGATATACCCCATACACGGTACTCACAGCTACAGCTATTCTTCCCAAGACGTGTTCTGGAATTTTCCTGTAGACATCTAAAGAGCCCCCTGCAGGGAGAACAAAACATGATCAGCTAAAGTTAAGCTGGTCTTCTCTGAAAATGTCACGGAGATCAGGGGGTCTCCAAACTTGGCAATTTTAAGACTTGTGAACCTCAACTCCCAGAAATCCCCAGCCAGCATGACCTAGATGACTGGGTGTACACTTTGCTGTCCAATCAACTGGTGAGGAATCTGTGCCTGGTTTGCTCAAGAAATTTATCCTGAAGTGAAAGTGCAAACTAAAAAAATCTTTAAGATTGCCATTAAAAAACCCCAGCAACACTTAGACTTCCATTTCAACCCACAAGAAACAACTAAGAAGGAAAATCTGTATTGCTGTAAGACGAAAGAACAGATGTTTTGTCAGTAAATACAGATTGCATGGAATTGGGAAATATCAAACCACATATAAACCACCATTTTTCTGCCCTATCTAAATTTTCAATAAAAGTCTGTGCAGCTCTATTCAAGAAAACAGCATCAAGAAATAACTCTTGCTTGCCTGATGCATTGAACCTTGTGAATGTTATTCTTAAAATACTTTTAAAAAAAAAGAAAATCACTATCTGTAGGATTCATTTCACGGTTCTAAGGGATATTCTCCAACCAATTCCTTTTTCCCAATTCCTATTTTCTAATTCCTTTTTTTAAACTATGTCCTTCACCAACGTTATATCACTTACCATCCATAAATTCAGTACAAAGAGAAATCCGATTTTCTACAAAAAAAGCACCATAAAATCCTATGATGTAGGATGAATCACACTGTAAAAAAAAGAAAGAACAAGTTAAATTATTTTTTAAGGAAAAAACCCGCATGCAAAACAGAATTGAAAAAGAAGTGCTAAAAAGCATTACCTTATAAAGAATTTCTAATTCAGACATAATCTGTTTCTGAAGTTCTAGTGTAATATCTAAAGGAATCACCTGGAAATAAACATGATTATTTATTTGCTACAGAAAATGAGATCGCACTCAGCAAGAAACATTCCTGTACCATTTCTTTCTCTCTTTTTTAATGTATAAGTTCTAGTTTACATCAAGAAAAAAAATCTAGCATGTTTTTAGATGGCACAGCTTTTGTCCTCACTGTTACTGAATCAATGCGATAGCCCAGTGTTTCTCAACCGTGGCCACTTGAAGATGGTGGACTGCTGGCTGGGGAATTCTGGGAGTTGAAGTCCACCCATCTTCAAGTGGCCGAGGTTGAGAAACACTGCAAAAGTCCACCAGGGAGTGGTTCAGAGGAGACCAACCTAGATCAGTTATGCAATGTAACTTGACACTTGCAGGACCATCTGCTGCCGGGAACGAATTCCCATCGCCCAGTACGCTCACACAGAGAAGGCCTCCTCAGGGTACCGTCGGCTAGACAATGTCGGCTTGCGACCCCCAGGGGAAGAGCCTTCTCTGTGGGAGCGCCAGCCCTGTGGAACCAGCTCCCCCCTGAGCTTCGGATGGCCCAAGATCTCTGGTCCTTTCGCCGCGGCCTCAAAACACTCCTTTTCCACCTGGCTGACCTGGACTGACAGGGATTTTAATTATGTTTACAATTTTAACTCTAATCTTTAATTTATTTCAATTTTAAATTTTAATTTACTGTACAGAGACCTTTAATTTTTGTTGTTGTTAGCCGCCCTGAGTCCCTCGGGAGATAGGGCGGGATATAAGTCCCATTAATAAATAAATAAATAAATTTAAAATTACATATCTTCTGAGTCGAACTTGATTTTTGGTGACTTCATGGAGATGACTTTACTGCCACTTTCTGGGATTTTCTTTGATTTCCCAGCTTAGTATTCCTGACAGGCACCATCCACGTATGGACAGACCCACACCTGTTTAGCTTCCAACCCCACACAAGATACTGCCATGTGCAAAACCCACCCTAATTATCCTACCACAGGGGATCCTAGTGGGCAGCCACCCACCCAAAGAAATTTACCTCTCCTCAGTAGCACATTTTTAATATGTAAATACATGTCTGCAGCTTAATCACTTCAGAAAAAAAATACGGAGTTTTAATCAGGGGTGTCTGCAAGGTAGGTTAAAAAAATATCAAGTTGGTGGTCATGACCACTCAATTCAAGCTGTCCACCTTTTTTAGAAGTATTGAAATAGATGCAAAAAAGATAGAACCAATTGTGAGTTTGCAGCCACCAACCTGACTTTTTGAGCCTCCCAATGGCTGCCCTCAGACCTCTAGCAACAGATACATTCCACTTCACATATCATTATTTCCTCATGGGTTTGTATATCAGTGTTTCTCAACCTTGGCAGCATTCAGATGAATGGACTTCGACACCCAGAAAGGGTAGGGAATTCTGGGAACTGAAGTCCACGTATCCGAAAGCTACCAAGGTTGCAAAACATTGCTCTATTTGTTTGTAATTCTAAGATATTTAATCATTTCATTTAATTCTATGTATTTTATTTAATTTGGGTCTAAGGTCCTTGAAGGGTTTCTTTTCCCCCTGAATCTGTTTCGTGGGGATATGAAATCTTTCTGCAACAACTGGATGATTTTCTTCTAGAAAAATTTAGGGCCATCCTAGGAGCAGCAGATTCATGTGATCTGGAAGGAAAACAGAAAATTCCTATCTTCTCCAAAACTTTCTGTGTTCAGAATGAAATGTTTTGCCCCTCCATAACTACAGGTAGTCCTTGACCTAGGACCACAATTCAGCTCAAAGTTTCTGTTGCTAAGTGAGACTGTTTTTAAGTGAATTTTGCCCCATTTTATGGCCCCCCCTTCTACAGCTGTTATCACTGCAATTGTTCAGTTAGTAACAAGGTTAAGTGAATCTGGCTTCTCCATTGACTTTGCTGGTCAGAAGGTCGCAAAAGGAGATCACGTGACCCCAGGACACTGTAACCGTCATAAATATGAGCCAGTTGCCAAGCATCTGAATTGTGATCATGTGACCCATGGTCGTAAGTGTGAAAAATGGTCATAAGTCACTTTTTTCATTGCTGTTGTAAATTTGAATGGTCACTAAATGAACTGTTGTAAGTCAGAGATTATCTTTATTATTTAAATGTCGGTATTTTTTTGGACAAATAATACCTGGAAATACCTGGAATCGCTGACAATTAGAGGAGAAAATGTGAGGCTGGATCCCACCTGCTCTGAACCTTCTCCAAATGTCATCCCTGCCTGGCAAAAATAGGATCCAGGCCTACATTTCTCAGAATCTGGATGGAATTGCAGGATCAATAGTGCTTTCTGGATTCAGCACAGCCAACGGTCCTCCTCCACAGCTTGACTTCTAATGGAAATTTCTTTGCTCACATCCAGCTGATTTCTAAACCTACATTTTTAAAGTATTGATGTCTGTCTAAATAGGGAAAAAAGTGCATAACCCATTTCTATCAAGAATTTGCTTTAGGGTTATTTATAAAAGCTGTAACTGTAATAGAAATGCTGCCAAGAAAACATTTAACACATTTCTCCAAATCAATAGTCATTTGCCAACAATATTCACTTACATTTTTTTTCCTGGATGGAAAGCTTAAAACAAAGTAAACTGCTGGAACCGTTGTATCAATTTTGGTCCTTAGAGGAGCAAGGAACATTTAACCCTCTCTGGACTCTAAAAGAGGCCATTTTAAACTGTAATGTTCCTCTTCACTTTAACAAGTTCAGCTTTCCTCAAGATGAGCTTGCCCAGCTTCGGCTGGATATTGATCAGAGCGGATGACACAGAAGGCAAATTCAGTATCAGCCAAGATAGGAAATGAAACAAGAAAGCCTGCAAGCTGCTGTAACCTACAGGTACACTGATCTTTAAGAATACGAGGAGTAGGGCCCATTTTGTATAGAATAGTGGGACAGGGCTGCTGCCCCAAATTATATATTCACATTGTATACATCACATTGTGCTACACAGATCTTGTGTACAAAGTCTCTGTATTAAAAGGTACAGATCAGATTAATAAGTACAAATTATAAATACTGTGCATTACAGGTACAGATTAGGTGAATAGCAGTAACTGCAAGAGAGATCTTGGAGTCCTAGTGGACAATCACTTAAATGTGAGCCAGCCGTGTGCTGCAGCTGCCAAAAAAGCTAATGCAATCCTAGCCTGCATTAACAGAGGGATAGAATCAAGATCATGTGAAGTATTAATACCACCCTGTAATGTCTTGGTAGGACCACACTTATTGCATCCAGTTTTGATTAGTATATTATAAAAAAAGATGTTGAGATTCTGGAAAAAGTGCAGAAAAGAACAACAAAGATGATTAAAGGGCTGGAGGCTAAAACATGAAGAACAGCTGCAGGAATTAGGTATGTCTACTGAAAAGAAGGACTAGAGGCAACATGATAGCAGTGTTCCAATATTTGAGGGGCTGCCACAACCTATTCTCCAAAGCACCAGAGGGCAGGACAAGAAACAATGGATGGACACTAATCAAGGAGAGAAGCAACCTGGAGTTAAGGAGAAATTTCCTAACAGTGAGGACAATTAATCAGTGAACAGCTTCCCTCTGAAAGTTGTGGATGCGCCATCACTGAAGAAGAGACTGGACGGCCACTTGTCGGGAATGGTATCGGACCACTTCCTTGAGCAGTGTGTTGGACTAGAAGACCTCCAAGGTCCCTTCAAATTTATTATTCTGTTCTGTTCAAAGCAGTGAGATTGCAATTGGCCACACGCATCACCCTTGCTTGGCTGCACTCTCTCCTACGGTCTCGTGAACGCATGTAAGGGACTCAGCAACCAGCTCACCGTTTCACCGGTTATACCATTCCATCGTCACATGGTCACAATTTATGAGCTTCCAGTTGGTTTCCAGCAAAAAACACGCAAAGGAATACACTGATTCACTTAACGACTGTGACATTCACTGACTATAAAGGTAAAGGTTCCCCCGCACATGCGTGCTAGTCGTTTCCGACTCTAGGGGCCGGTGCTCATCTCCGTTTCATAGCCGAAGAGCCAGCGTTTGTCCGAGGACGTCTCCGTGGTCATGTGGCCGGCATGACTAGACGCCAAAGGCGCACGGAACGCTGTTACCTTCCCACCGGAGTGGTCCCTATTTTTCTACTTGCATTTTTACGTGCTTTCGAACTGCTAGGTGGGCAGAAGCTGGGACGAGTAACAGGCGCTCACTCTGTTACGCGGCACTCGGGATTCGACCCGCCAAACTGCCGACCTTCTGATCGACAAGCTCAGCGTCCTAACCCACTGAGCCACCGCGTCTAATGCCGCATAAACTTAAGACTGATGGGAAAAAAGTTATAAAATCGGGTCCAATCACATATATATAAATATTTGAAAAAATGATTTTAATCACTCGATGGAAAAAGAGGTAATGGTTCCTGAGCATATGAATTTGCATAGAATAGAATAGAATAGAATAGAATAGAATAGAATAGAATAGAATAGAATAGAATAGAATAGAATAGAATAGAATAGAAAATAGAATAGAACAGAATAGAGAATAGAATAGAATAGAATAGAATAGAATAGAATAGAATAGAATAGAATAGAATAGAATAGAATAGAATAGAATAGAATAGAATCTGAGAGGGATCTTGGAGGCCTTCTAGTCCAGCCCCAGCAGGAGAACCTCTACCATCTCAGACAAGTGAATGTCCCTAGCCTCTTCTTGAAAATCTCCAGTGATGGAGTGCCCACGATTTCTGGGGGCAAGCTGTTCCACTGGTTAATTGTCCTCCCTGTCAGGAAGTGGCCCAGCCTGACACCATCCTCTCTGTTAAATAACAGCAAGGCCACAGAGAAGGGATTTCTCAAGGCGGATTTCAAGGAGAAAGGGTTAAACCCCACCAGAAATACCTGAGCCATTTTCTCTGCTACACCTCCAGGACAAACAAGGATGAGTTGTCAAGTTAAATACAAGCACTCAAGTGACGGAATTATAATTTACTTGGTGCTCAATTTAAATTAGTGAGAGGCTATTAAAATATACAGTATAGCGATAGCAATTCATCACGGGCTGTCATGGATGACTTCATCTATTTGCCAGAGTTGCGTGTGTGCCACTAAAGGGAATGAGAGCAAAATCACAGGTCAAATTAAGCTGCAATTCCATTTTAATTCACTTATTTAATCTGTGGCAATATAATTGTCTTTTACAGTATGTACAACTCAGAAGAAATCTGGGAGTTCGATAGGCAGCATACAAATGATTAATCAAATGGATCATTTAAATGCTAGTTAAAAGCAGAAGAAACTCCCAGGAACTGCAGCCTCCCTGCTCGCTATGCACGGGACGGACAGCTGGTGCCTCAGTGATATGGGAAAGTTTTGACCACAGCAGAAGGATGGAGGCCTTGGAGAAGACGGCCAGGACTTGGTCACAAACCAACATCTGGGGTTTCCTCCACCCTGACCTCTTACACTTTTAACACAATTTACATGGGATTTTGTTTTATTGCCATCTATAAATGGAAACAATATATTCCTCTGCCAAAGAGCCAGACCTAAACATATGCAACAGGGAATATTTTAAAGGGTTTAGAGACTGGCAATCAAATACAAGTAGTCCTTGACTTACGTCTTTTTGTTGAATGACAGTTCAGAGTTACATTGCTATTGAAAAAACTGACTTATAACTTGTCCTCAAAGTTACAACCGTCACGCTATCTCCATGATAACGATTGCAATTTGGCAACTGGCTTGCATTCATGAGGGTTGCAGTGCCCTGCAGCCACGTGATCATAATTTCCCAGCTGGCTTCCAATAAGCAAAGCCCAATATTTACATTTTGATACCCATTGGAGCCCCAAGACGGGAGCGATCAGAACCCTACACCGCCGGGCTGAAGGTCTGCCTACCAGCAGAGATGGAACATACACATCAATTCTCTTCTTTGCTCCTGCTGGGCCTTTTTTGGGATCTGATGAAAGCCCAGCTGGGATAGCCACAAGTTCTGAAGGATTCCTTGATGTGTTCCTTTTTCTTTCCCATCTTGGCTGGTAGGCAGACTTTCAGCCCGGTGGTGTAGGCTTCTGATCGCTCCCATTCTGTGCTCCAGTGGGTGGTGAGAATCAAAACGCAAATAAAGATCTCTCTGTGGGAGTTTTCTGTAAACTTCAGCGTTAAGGCTTCTGTGTTCCTTAATGTGCAGTGTGCAGTCCAGGAAGGCCAGTCTATTTTCCTTAACATCTTTCCTTGCGAACTTGATGTATCTGTGAATACATCAAGTTCACAAGGGCAGATGTTAAGGAAAACCGTTGATATGCCTGGCGAAGGCTTCCAGTTGCTGTGTTTTAATCTTGACCTAAGAATCTTCCACAAACCTATACTAGTGAGTGGGTGGAATTCCTGTGATGGAGTTTAAGGCTTTGATTTCTGCCTCTTCTGTGTAGAGATTGGCCACAATGGGGGACACAGCTGAACTCACGGCAGAGCCGTGTTTTTGTCTGTAGAAACCAAAGCAACTGACTCCTATTTATTATGGTTGCAGTGTCCTGGGATCATGTGATCCCCTTTTGCCACCTTCTGAGAAGCAAAATCAATGGGGAAGCCAGATTCACTTAACAACCATGTTACTAACTTAACAACTGCAGCGATTCACTTAACAACTGTGGCAAAGAAAGTCATAAAATGGGACAAAAATCACTTAACAACTGTCTTGCTTAGTAACAGAAATTTTGGGATCGATTGTGTTATGTATGCAGTAAAAATATCTGGGGATGGTGAAAAATGAATCTTAAGAGGAAGCAATTTTAAGAAGAATTTGTTGTTCCAGCAGAACATCATGATGGAGGAGAAGAATTTGGTAGGCAATTATCTGTAATTCTCCACCAGAAAGAAGCTGGACAGTCAGGCATCAGCCCTGGAGCAGACATAAAAGTCTCAGCTTCCACTTTCTTTCTTAAGGCATTTAAGAATGTTAATTTTTGAACACAATCAAGAGGAAAGAGAAAAAAACCACAATTTAGTATTCTAAGATGAGAAAACCTATGAGATATACGAGGCGCTGACTTCAGATAGTTAAATAATCATACTATCAAATTAAATACTGCACTGGAGAAAGGCCCCCTGAACACTTGTAGAGAATCTGTAGGTTTTTTAAAAAATAATAATACTAACATGAAGCCACCATTGTCAGTTCTGCAACAGATTAGAAGTCTTCCCTGCCTGTATTCCTCTCAGGACCTAGTTGTACAACCAAGAAAAGGAAGAAGAGGCTGCTTTGTACTTCCCTCGCTTATAAATCGTGCCCTTCAGCCCAGATGTGTCTTTACTGCAAAAATTCACGTAATAAAGTCCTGGAAGAAGAAGACTGGGGCAGGGGGATCTTTTAAAGCAGATTTGTGAACAGACTTACCTTTACGGCTAGTATTTTCCCACTGGGGACATGGTTTGCTCTGCATCCAAAGAAGAAGACAAGTCAGTTTAAAGCAAAGAAAAATCACAGCCATATTTTCAGTTTTACACAATGCTTGTTAAAGTTTCTAGCTAATGGCATCCCTGAGCAATTGAAGTTGTATGCTCGAGTGATATATACAACAAGCCCAGTCCCAGTGATCCGGGCAGTTCCATACCCGAACAACAAACAACCACAAAAATCAATCCTTGCAATGTGTGACTTATTAAGCTGAATAAAGCCTATCAGCCATGTCACACACATGCTCGGCTAACAACTCCCCGAGTCTCCCATTTCTGTTGCCTCTCCAGAACGAAAGGCCCAGGGAAGGCTCAACAAACCTCAGCAGGGCTAATTTCCAGCCATCGGGGCGTGGCGTGTCCGTAGGAGGGACCCTCTCCACACAAGAAAATGCCCACAGAGCCAGCCAGATGCTTCCATGATCTGAGCTGAATCATGGAATCCAAGTTGGAAGTGGCCACTGAGGCACTCAAGTCGAGCTCCCTGTTTTGGCAGAGATCCAAATTAAAGCATCCCAGACGGATGCTGGTCCTGCTTCTGCTTGCACACATCGAATGATCAGGAGGCCATCACCCCTTGGATGCATCGTCAAACCATTTGTGTGGCTGGGAAGGCTTTTTTGCTACAGTTCAGCTGAAATTTGCTTTCCAATAACTTAAAACCCCCCATTTTGCGTCCTTCACTCTGGAACATGCCAGCTTCCTAAGACTCAACTTCTGGCCCTTTCATGATCCTTGTTTCTCTTCTCTGAACCTGTTCTACATTCTCAGAATACATCTTAAAATGTGCTGCCAGAAACAGTACTCAATATGAGTCGTGGAAAAAGTAGAATAAAGTTGAATGATTACTTCTGACAAATCAGCCATCAATAGACACATAGACATTAACAACATCTATAGACTATGCAAAAGGGACACTCCACTAGCCCCAAAGAGAAAAAGACCCAAGTATCTCTCCACCAGTAATCAGCACTCAGAACAGCATGGAATAGCTCCAAGTTCAACTTCAGACCAGCAATCAAGTAAGCAAGACCCCAATCAAGAAACTGCCAAAGCGCCAACAGCAAACAGCCCAACCAAAGAATCCCTAAGACCCCCCCACCCCCCCACCCCCCCCACCCAGACAGGCAAGACACCAGAACATAAACAGGCAGCTAGCAACACTCCTTATTACGGCACCACTATGATGTTACCTAGGTAGGGTAACGAAATGTCTGCAAGAAAACAAGCAAGCTCAGAGCACCAAGGAGCCCTCACTGATTACTTCACACTGTGTAGAAACCACACATCTTGTGGTATACTGTATCTTGGAATTATATTTGATAATTTTTTGCAGTTCAATTATCCTCCTGACTCCATTCAGTTTGTAGTCAGCTACCATTTGAAGTTTAATTTAATTTAATTTTAATTTATTAATATTTGTATACCGCCCTTCTCCCGAAGGACTCAGTTTCTATCTGAAAGCTATGTATTCTCCATTCCAGCTATGGGGAAGGTATGCATGCGATTTCTGTGCGTTAATGAATTTTAAAAGTATCTTCCTCTAAAAAATATTGCAGAGAAAAAATTACTAATCTTCACAAATGGAAGTTTAGCATTAAAAATTAGTGGTCTGGTAAGTAAATCCTAAAAACACCGTAAGAAAAATTATTTCAGAGCAAGAATTAACTTTCCTCAAGGGATTACTGAGAGGCTGACAGTGATAGGCAGAGTCATTACATCAGAGTAGGTAAAATGAAGTGTAAACTATGGGTGAACAGTGGCAAAACATTTTGACTTTTAGATCAGCAGAACGATAACAAAACAGGCTGCCGAGATAGCATGCTTAACGTCTGTTACCTTAATATGTCCTGCACGGGGCAGTTTGGCAACTTAATTAGCTTGTCAAGAAAACCGATCTTTTCGTCCCCCTCCTTCCTCTCCGAAGGGGAGGGTTAGCCTCTTGTTTTCAAGTGAATTAAAAAGAAAGACTTGATGATTTAATTATGATGCACGCCAAGTCATCCGTGGAGGGTTGGGTTAAATTTCCAGCCAAGAGCAGTACCTGGTTTGGTTTACAGAGCATTGACACTAGCAATTTAACATTTAATTATCATTGTGGAAGGGATCACAAAGCGGATACTGTGCCCATGGATACTGCAAGCACCACAACTCCCTTGAAGAAAGTAAACGGGCTTATTCCTAACCACCACAACATTCACCGTTGTCTTGACCTTCTCTAGCGCATTATCCGTAAAGTGATTAATGAAGTCTGGATGGGAACTTTGGTTACTCAGAAAGAAAACTGGACACCTTAGCAATGCTTTAATTAACAGCAAACCCTTCCAGGTCGGCTGCAACTCCTGCAGTAATTACCTGTCCCCATAAACTTGCTGGAAAGCTCATTCAGCCCTAACGGAAGAACCCGAAGTTGACGTTTAAATTATGCAGGTGTTCTCCTGGTTCAACCGCTGGCCTCCTGCATGGGCTTCAAGATCAGAGTACAGAATAACGGAGTCGGAAGGGACCTTGGAGATCTTCTATCCAACCCCTTGCTTCAGCAGGAGACCCTGTACCATTCCGGACAAATGGCTGTCCTGCCTCTCCCTAAATCCCTCTAGTGATAGAGATCAGAGATGATCCAGTTATGGAGGCCTACAGACACGAGGGGTGGGTGTACTCAGCTGCTTCCCCTGGCAAAGGAAACAGGGAAAGAGTTTCAGAGCCTTGCCGAGTGCAGCAACCAATGACATGGAGTTGCATTGCTGATACACCAGTCTGGACAGTTTCTATGCTTGCACTATTAATAGAGCCCCTCCACCAGGGAGATGGGCCACCTAGAAACATGATAATAATAATAATAATAATAATAATAATAATAATAATAATAATAATAATAATAATAATAATAATAATAATAATAATAATAGTAATAATAAAGTTGGAAAGGACCTTGAAGGTCATCTAGTCCAACCCCCTGCTCAGGCAGGAAACCCTATACCATTTCAGACAAATGGCTGTCCAATCTCTTCTAATATAATATAATAAATTTATTTATTAATATAATAAATATAACAAAACACAATAAATAATATAATGTAACATAACGTGACATAGCATAATATATAATATAATATATCCTTAGTGAAACTTCTCAAGCCACCCTCCCGGCTCACACGGCACCAAGGGCTCCACGGCCTGATCTGCAAACATTCTCTTCTGCTGGAACATTAATATGATGAAAGTACAATTTGTGACAATTATGGGCTGGTTACACCAGGAATATAAAACCCATGAAAGGTGCACAGAACTTTCGAGTGAACGTGGGGTACAAAATAAATCACTCCCACCAAGAAAGCAGAGCTTTTGGAAGGGCTCGTGAATCCCTTCAATTCGTTCATTGGCCACCCTTCTTACCACAGGGTAACTCTTGGTTCCGGAATCAAGAAAAATGGGGAGCTTTCCTGTTTCCAGAAAGCATTTTCTGACTGGGGCACCCGGCCCAAAGAGTAAAGCTCAGATAGGAATTTTAAAATTCCTTTCTTAGTATAAACCAAGCTTAAGACAGACAATTTCCCCCATCAAGAAAACAACGGCACAGAATTCTCTTGCCAAATGCTACCGATTGGGGTTTGTTATGCTGAGCCTTTTCTGAACAAGATGCAAAGAACAACTTTAAGCAGCATCGGCACAACTGTGTCAAGTATCTTATTAAACTTGACTACTGCCTACGTCTCTAGACATTTGGCACCCTGGAGGGACCATGGTACCTTTGGTGTCATTTGGAAAACTCAAAGGCTTCTCTTGCAGGGCCTTCTGACAAGGCAGTGTGCCCAGATGATAAGAGAGCTATCGGGGGCATCGAAAGACAGATGGTGTGATCAAAGTGCACATGAATGCACACATACACACTTCGTGTGAGCAAAACCTGCCACATTTCCCCTCCCCTCCCCTAAACCCTAATGGGAAAGGTACAACATGATCTGTCCATAAGCATAACGGGTGAAAGAGGCAAGCTGCCGAAAGCTTTTTCACTTCTATGCTTTCTGATGCAAAGTCTGCACTTAAAGGCCAACATTGTTGGGCCTTCAAGCTGTGTGGACTTCAGTGCCGGCTGGGGAATTCTGGGAGCTGAAGTCCACAGAGCTTCAAGGAGCCGAGGCTGAGTAACACTGGCTCAGAAAAACCATTGGCCTGGAATTACAGGGAGTCCTCGGCTTACAACAGTTCATTTAGTGACTGTTCAAAGTTACAACAGCACTGAAAAAGTGACTTATGGCCATTTTTCACACTTACGACCGTTGCCACATCCCCATGGTCACATGGTCAAAGTTCAGACGCTTGGCAACTGACTCACATTTATGACGGTTGCCGTGTCCTGGTGTCATGTGATCGTCTTTTGTCACCTTCTGACAAGCAAAATCCGTGGGGAAACCAGATCCATTTAACAACTGTATTACTAATTTAACAACTGCAGTGATTCATTTAACAACTGTAGCAAGAAAGGTCGTAAAATGGAGCAAAACTCACCTAACAAATGTCTCGGTTAGCCACAAAAATGTTGGGCTCAACTGTGGTCGTAAGGTGAGGACCACCTGTGCTTCCAGCCCTGAGGCAAAGGTTGGGAGCTTTTTTGACCAGCGTGGTGGTCCCAAGTAGGAGACCCCCCCCTCCTGATGACAGCTGATTCTCCTCAAATGAAGGGCCAGGGAGCGTCAGTGGATCTCCAGCCCCAGCCCACCTTTGGAGCACAGAGAATGAAGCAGGAGGAGGAAACCGGTGGCTTTGGAGGTCTCTGGCAAGTCAGGAGCCCTCCGGTCCTCTCCAGCACTTGTTCTGGATGCCATGCTGTGGCGGGCAGCTGTTGTCTTGGCTCCATCAAATGCTCCTCCCTGAAAGCCCCCCTTGCTCCGAAAGCCCTGAATCCGACACTGCCCGGCCCGGCCAAGATCGAGCAGAGCTCTAGAGAACAAAAAGCTCGTCCGTCTCGTTCAGGAGACGTTTGGTCTCTCTAAACATTGTGCACTGTACAAAGACAGGAGGCTCAGCAGCTGCAGATGACCTGCAGCAAACCATACCGAGACTCCGTTCCAGGCCTTCTCTGGGCAGATTAGATTTAGCTCTCTGCTAATGGTCGGAGTTTGAGAGTTTTAACGGCAACATTTCCATCTACCGAAATAGCCGTGTGAAAAGAAAAGAGGTTTCCAGAAAATTAGCACTTTGACAGTTGTTGCCTTCTGTAATAGGCGAGCCCATTAGCTGACTTGCTGGCTGTTAAAAAAGGACATTCGGAAGTGAGCAGCCTTGCTGGGCCTCTGCTCATCCAAAGCCACAAGCGATGCCAACCTGCCTTCTCTCCAAAATCCCACCACAGATGCTGGAATGACGACCACAAAATGATTCATTATTAACTTGAAGGCGCCCTCTGGCCACAGGCAGTTTGCCTCCAAAGTGGACTTTTCCAAGACTGCAAGACCAGCTGCCCCAGGCAAATGGGGGGCGGGGGGGGGGAGACAGAAGAGTCCTAATGTGACAGAGGAGCCCCACACTGGGGGGGGGGGGAAAGGAAGCAGTGGGTTGGGAGAGGACCCGGAGAGGAAGGGAGCTTGTAGCCTGGAATTTCGACCTGTTCTTTGTGCGCCTGCCAAGGACTTTTTAAATCAGAGTGGTAATGTAGGATGGCTGTTTCTTTATCTGCACCAAGTATACACAGTCCTGCTTCTTTGCCAGACTTGAGAAGAAGAGGTTGCAGAATGTTTCTGGAGATGCCACACCACAGGGGTCTTGCAATCTCAGTTGGGAGCAGATCAGGGGGACTCGCAACTGGCCTTGTTCAATCCACAGGGCTAATGCTTGTGTAGGAGAGGAGAAAGCCTTCGATCAAATTTCTTGAGGTTGTCTCAGCGAGAGCATCTTCTGTTCCTTAACAAAATCCCTAGTTTATTTTTAAATCAAGAACAACTTAACTTTTTGCTGAATCTTCAGGAGGATGAGTTCAGAGTACAACAAAACAAGTTTAATTTAAGAATCAACTAGTTTCTAATTAAACTGCCATAGGCAGCTGGTTGGATAAGTTTTAATCAGTTTCAGTCACCTATTGATTGGGATACTGAAGCTTAAAAATTAAAAGTAAAAGTAAAAGATGATTTGGGAATTGCTGCATCTCAGAACAACAGTGCAGCCCTCGGTAAATAACTCCTCTTTTAACCATCAGCTAAATGAACACTTCAATACTGCAGTACAAAGTCTTCTGCAAAATTACTTTAACTAACAAGCAGAAATTTATCAGCTTCAGCCAAAATCAATGCTGAAATCAATTTGAACACTGGTTGTGTCTAAAGGGGCTCATTGGCAATTTACGGAAATTACACCATGTAAATGTCTGTGCTTTAATTGAACAGTTTCATCAACTAGGCCGTGATTGCTGTCCATTTATTTATTTACTTTCACCGCAGCACTTCCTCAACAGAAGCGATGGGTTTTGTCAAGGCGAGAGGAGCCACTTCATCTTCATTTTAGGCACTTTTGTGCTAACCGATTTCATGAGCTGGCCCACCAACGGCTGGGGTCAGTGGAAACAAGGGAATTGTAACCCCTGGCCAGACTTGGTTAACCTGTAACAATTTTCCCTGCAAATTCTGGAGGACTCTGACCCGTTAGACAAACGGGAGAGAGTAGGAAGAGAGAAAGGACTAAGATGCCCAAGATGTCCTGGAAGGGGAAAAGAGGAAGGTGGGGGGTTTCTTGTCTGGAGTACAAAAAATAAGGTTTGCTAGGCCAAATTAAGAAGGATGAAATGGAAGAGCTGCCCTGATGAGCCAGGAACAGCAATTATTATTTATTTAGAGTATGACGAGAGAATGGCAAAAAGAAGTAAACATGTGCACACAACCCACACAGTTGTATACAAAATTTTTATGTGGGGTACAGCAGCGGCCTCGTAACTGGATATACATTGAGCAGTTTCTAGCAGCAACTGGCAGCTGGACCCACAGAGACGAGGCCAAACCAGAAGGCGCCCTGACACTTAAAGACGCTCCATCAATTAATCCTGTCCATGGTAAATGTGTAGTGTCACTTTCATCTGATGCACAAACATACACACAATCGCACATGCTTTCTACTTGAAGACTTCAGCAAGTGTTCATGGAGATGTGCTGTTTGGGGCCACCGTCCCTATTTGGCTAGATTGAGAATTATGAATTCTGACTCCCCACTCTTGCAGGAAGCCTCGGAAAACACTTCTGGGGCCGAGACCGCCACTGGAGCCCAGGGGCCAGGGGGTCACGTGTGGCTGTGTCCTGCTTAGGAATGTCCCGGAGACAGCGGACGAGCCACTGATGGACAGCAGGGCTGGACTTAGCAGGGCAATTCTGAAATCTGGGCCAAATTACCAAGGTTAAAATGCTACATGATTTTGCAGAGAAAAATATTCAGAAGAGTTCACAAAATATGAGAAATGCTAGGTGTTATTTACCACTGACAAGTTTCCAATGATACCAATAAGGTGTCTTTGTTATAAACAATACAAGGCTGTTTTTCCTCTGTACGAATTTTAAAAAGGGGACACTGCCCTATAAATCACACTGTTAACATATTTCAAGGAACCCAGGAAGCAATTTTGGGGGAAAAAATGTCTTAGAGCTATGTAAATCATCCTCAGTTTAAAAATGTGGAAGAAAGCAAACCCAGTGCTGTGTTTGGCCTTTCCCATGAATTATTTTCCAAAAAAGCAATTTAAGTAAATACCCTGGATGCGGCAGTATACAAATACTTTCCAGTATATACACAAGAGTCTGAACTTTCCATCATACCTGATTTTCCAAAATATCTGAAGGGTAGAAAAAAATTGCAATACCTAGTTTAAATTAGGTGGAGTAATAAATCTGTATGTAGCCTAACTACACTGGTTTCACCCCTAGAAACAACTCAGCTGCAATCAAACTGCAATTTGCAATCAGCAGACCATTCCTGGTGACTGTAAGCAATGGTGGGAATTTAGCCTCTCCTGAATTCCAGGGGGAACTTCTGGGAAATAAATGAGGGAGGAAGAGGAGGGCCGGCCGAAGGTGCTGAAGGCAGGAAGCTGGATTGCCTCCTTGTGCTGACCGTTTGCCCAGAGGCTCAGCTCCTGCCCAGCAGGGATAAACTCTTAGGTTCTTTGTTGAACTCCTTAGGTTTAGGGAGAGAAAAAAATGTAATTTTCAGATGCTCATGTGCTTGACCATAACAGAAAAGAGACCATCAAACTGACTGGTTACTAGTCTTCTCCAGCAAGAACCATACAGAAATGTAGCAGAAAATACATAAAATTTATATTAACTGTGAGAAGCAAACTACCGTACCTTAATTAAGTAGTACATGAATTATTAGAATATATGATTTAAAGTGACTCTCTTTTCTCTTATGATCATCTCAAAATTATACATTTTCTCTCCCTAAACCTAAGAGTTTATCCCTGCTGGGCAGGAGGCTGAGCCTCTCCAAAACAGGCGCCATCTTTTCTCTACCTTCCATGCACATCGCAGCGCCCAGGGCAAACGCTGGAAGCTCTTGGGCACTTTCGAGGCTGCCCAAAGGCCGACTCCTGGCCAGGTGAGCTGGAGAGGCCTTGGGGAAAGAGGGGGCCTTCTCACACGCTGGCCAGGGGCTGCCCCTCCTTGGTCCTTCCCCAGCCGCTAGCTTCAAAAAGCGCATCATCCCTCAGTTAGGAAAATGCAAAAATAAGCTAAACACAAAACTAAAAGCTATAAACCACCTTTTCTTTAAACAAACAGAAGGACTAAAAAAAAATGGATTCAGCAAGTTCTCCTTAGAAATATTGCTATAGAAATATTGATTTTTTTACTCAACTCAATTGACTGAAAAGTTGTTTGTATAGCAATATTGGCCCAAGCAATCCACTGGAACAATTTTGCTGCACAGAGTAATCAAGTGCATTTCTGAAGTATAATTATATTGTCGTAAAAACGAAGCCAAGATAACCTTCTCTTCGAGCAATAAACCTACAGAGGCAGTAAACCCTTACATACATACATACAGAGAGAGAGAGAAACGGATAGCCAGAACTCCACGATAGGGTGTCATCCAAGGGGCCCAGCCCCCTCCCCACACTTGCTGCACTTCCCTTAAGCTATGGTTAGCATGAAAGTGATCAATATCTCAATCTCCATAAACTATTTCAATAATAGTTAGTTCACCTGGAAACAGAAACTGAATGTTTCTGCTCAGCGACCTGAGACTGCCTCCTTGTTTGTTGAACGCCGGTAATATTTCATTGCAATAATGGATATGACTCAGTGCAGGGTTTTAGGAAAAGGCAGACAAACACACATTCTTCAGTTACAAATCAATATACGCTGCACACCTTTCAAAAAAAAAAAGAAAGCTCACATGTGGGATGCTGGTGGTCAAAAAATACAAAATGTGTCATCAGGAGCAGTTATAATTTATTTGACAAAACAATCGATTCCCTCCAGTGAAGGACCACAGCTGCAGTGGCTGCTGACCAAAACTGAGCTACCTGTAAGCAGAGCTTCAATTTGGTTTTGCCTGCAACAGAGATGGTTTCTCCTCAGTGTGCCATGAGCGTAGCAAGAGGGCAATTATTTCCAATTATTTGCATTACATGTGCGGTGAGGGGGACAATGAAAACGACAAGAGGAGCCCATCGATGCATCCTGGAAGATGGTCAGCTCATGACTTCTGACCAGTTAGCCACAGCTACCCCTAAGAGCCGGGACTTGTTTTGCTTTCTCAGCCCAGAAAGGCCCACCAAGTTTATGTGCACCCTACACACCCACATTAATTCATATGCCTGATCTAAGGGTTGCCAATTTGTACCAGCTGGAGGTTGCCATGCCAGTGGAGGCATACAAAAACTGGATAATTTCATGAAAATTGTGATGGCCAACATAAGCCAATGAAAGTGTTTTTTCTCAAATTATAAAAGAAAAGAAAATGACCCAAAGCTGCTTTTTTTTTTTTAAAAAAACTGAACTTTCTTTGTTTTTCCTTGCTTCTCATCCAAGAAGTTTCTTCAGTTCAGTTTTTCTTCAAGGAAAAACAAAGTAAGTCCAGTTGCCTTTTGAAAAAGCACCCTTGGGACAACCATGACCTGGATGACTGAGAATTTCAACAGACAAAAAGAAAATGACACAACCTTAAAAAGTGTCTTGTGTGCTGAAACCATCTGTCTCTGGATGAAATCTTGATCACCATTCCCCTGAGGGAATTTTTTGAGGGAATTTTACTTTATCCAGTTATGAGGCCACTGCTGTACATATGTTCCACGTCCTACTGCAATCTTCTAAGGATCTGTGTTCATGCCCCTAATTCCTCTCTTTCCTCTCCGGAAAGTTTCTCCCACCTGCCATTGAGGATTTGCATTGTGACGGTCAAGCCAAGGACAAGAGGGCAAATGCCTTCGGAGGGAGTAGACCTAGCAGTTTCAATTGAAAAACTGGAAATCCGGATCCTTAGTGACTAACCGGAGAAATGTCCTGTTGGAATGAGACAGCTCACGAAAAGAACAATAGTGTGCAGTTACATGAAGTTTCTCAACCACTTTTAGCATCTAATCGGAAGAAAGGCAGCATCTTACATTCCATTGCCAAAGCTGAATCAGATAATCCATAACAACTTCATTATGAACAAACTTCCCAGGATATTAATTTACTTGCATAAATGGCAGGATTCTCAAAAGGCTGTTGCAATTCCCATAATGGCAAAGGAAGCTCATGCAGATCCACCACAATTAGTCTTTGTCATCTAATTCCAAGGAAGCTGTCAATACAGCGGAACGTTGCCTGGCTTTGCTAATGGCCCAGACGAAGGTGAACAAGCTGAAATTAAATCTGGACAAGACAAAGGGGCTGTTTCTTGATCAATGAGAAATCAGGATCAGATATCGGGATTCTACCTCAGCTTGAAGAAGGTTTGCAGATTGTGAATGTTCTTTGATCCTGCACGGTTCCTAGCTTCCACAGGGCAGGCAGCATATTTGCACATTAGGGTTCATATATCACCTGTGAGTCTTCATGAGTCAATCAGCCTAACAAGGGTTTTCTATGCTTTCGTAATGTCAATTAGACTACTCTAATGTGCTTCATCTGGGGCTGCTCTTGAAGGAACATCTGGAAACTTAAAGGAGGATGTTTGCAAAGCTTGTGTAACGTCCACAAAACAGAAATGGCTTAGAGTTAATAAGCGTCAGTGCTATATGGCTGAAAGGAGCCCAAGCGATCCACCGCATGAGGGCAGGGTGCCTAATAAGGCCATGTTGGACTAAACCAATTATTCGTCTATCTCAACAATCCGTCTACCAATAAAAACCAAGAGAAAAGCTACAATTACACTATCGTGTTGGCATGCACTCTTAAGCACAAATTGTGGTGCGTCAAAACAGCATTGTCTTTTTCTGGCATCAGATATAGAATTATTCCCCACGTTTGCACATAATCTTTGCTAATAGCCATTACAATTATTTTTGGCAAAGTAATCCACAGATGGATTGTCATTTAGAAAGTACTTTTACCTTCTGAAAATATTGATCATCGCAATCTTTGCTGGTTGCAAGGGAGCCTGTAACCCTGTTGTAAATTTTGGTCTAAATATATACAAAACATCCTAGAAAAAGGGTATTTCATCTTCTTCATTTCAAATAAAGTTTATCAATTTGGAAACAGCAATTTTAATCCACAATAGCAACTTTTTTATCCTTCACTAAGATTTATTTAAGATTCAGATACTCTGAACCAAAACGGTGAATGAAAAACTACTTTTCTAGACATAATTTAGTTATGGAGGCAGCTCTAGCAAGCATTAAAGATCATCAGCATTTCACAGAGGGGAAAAAAGGCCAGCCCCCTCGTGACATAATTTTGGAGAAAGAAGAATGTCTCTGCCTTTTCTTTTCCCCAAAGTTGGAATGAAGGGGGAAGGGGAAGAGGGACTCACTTGTAAACAGTGCCTCCGTTGCCGTGGCCAAGGATGTCTCGATACCGTATGTCTTGTTCATTCATCTCCACCAGGAAGAAAGAAAAACAAAAGAGATGTCAGGCTGGGGATGCAAGTGTCAAGGAGAAGCCACTCTCGGCCATAAACAACCCGCTGTCTGGGTCATTTCAAGTTCAGCTGCAAGAACGAGGAGATCAATACAACATTTGCTGTCCAATTTATAAAAGACAATACCAGGGGACAAAGTGATGGAAAGTTTAATGACAATTTGTTTGCCTGGGTCATTTCATTAAAGTTTGATAAAAGGTGTCAAAATGGAATGATAACATAGCTCAAGAGGAGCCGGGCACCGACCTGGAGGGAGCAGAAGGCACTGGAGCTCAGAGCGTGGCCAAGGCCTGGGGGGCCAGGAGGGGGCTGGACAGGCCCTCCACCCAGGCACCGACCTGCAGGCAGCCACCGAGGACTTCCTGACACCTGCTCGAAAGCCAGAGAAGAGCCACAAGAACAGCCTGTTCGAGTGGCTAGGAAGGGCGGAGGGCTGACCCAAGTGGCACAGGCCACCCACTTTGCGGGCAAGTGCTCCATTTGCAGTTCCCAGGCACGCTTGTTGCGCAGCCACCTGCCTTTCCCGCATGCAAAGCCCGACAGATCAGCCACCAGCCCAATTACAAGAACCCGAAAGTCAAAATTAACACCTTGAATTATGTGGAGAAGGTGATAACGGGCCAATTTGGCAATCAGGTCTCAGGTGAATATAAAGGAGTAAAGCCACTTCATAAAAAACAAAATTCTCCTCTATGAATTTTCCTGAGTAAAAAAAGGCTGCTGTAGAAATATGTGAGAAATAATTCACATGCCAGAACAATGATAAAAATAATCTACTGAAAGGCTGCCTTAAAGGCCTATCTTAAAATGCCTTCAATGCAATGATTGTATATCCAGGGGGAAAACATTTTCAGATCTAAAACTTGGGCAATCTGTGATTGTTAGATGCGCAATGCCACAAAAATAGCCATTTATTTGGCATATTTAGTTTGTTGCAGTGAACTTACTGTATGGAAATTAGTTAATAGATAATGGACACTCATGAATCAAAACAAATGTTCATACAATGGGGGTTGTTTGTTAAAAGATTTTTCTCCTTTCATGAAAACAGGCCAAGAAGTAAAGACCAACAGCTCCACCATCATCACTAACACATTTTATAAAATATTTATTTAACAAACCACCCAAAACTAAAAAAAGTACACGAATTGATTTAGCAATGTAGAATGCTTATTAAAAAGGAGGAAATGGATGGAGAACATTTTGGTTTATGCCAATGCTAATGGAAAGGTAGTAAATTATGTAGTCAGTGGTGAGGAAGTGAATTGAGCATCGAAAGAAGCAAAAATGAGACCACATTTCTGCTGTCTTTATTATATGGAAGTGAGAATTTCGGAAAACATGAAGTTAAGTACAGTGGGAATGAGATACTTGAAATGTATCTGCATAAACCGAGAGGCAGTGGAGAATGAACGAGGCTGAATCCACACGGACTGCGTAGGAGAACGAGCAGCCGTTAAGAAAAGTTGGTTGATAAGATCTGATTGCGTAGCACAGTTGGTTGGGGAATTCTGGGAGTTGAAGCCACATGTCTTAAAAGTTGCCAAGGTTGGGAAGCACGGGTAAAGAACAAAGATCAAACTAAAAAACAAATAAACAAAGAAAGAATGGAATGAGGGGAAGGATAAAGGTGAAAGTTGTGACTGAATGGAGTTAATGTGCTGCTCAAAAAGAAATGTGAAAGGTTTAAAGAAGAAAAAGCAGAATGAGCACATTGTGCAAGGAAGCATGCTTCAAGGAAATAATAATATGGAAAGTCAGAGTGAATGGTACTGACAGAAACTAGTAACTCCCTCCCTCCCTCCCCTTTAATTTGTTTCCCATTTCTGATGCCTTTTCTGCCTTCTGCATAAAGTTGCCCACCCTCACAGGGGCAGCCATGAGGGATGGTCTGTGTGGGCGCATTTATTTACTCAGAAGCAAAAGAGAAAGAGAAACTTCAAAAGGGCACTGAGGATGGAACCCATTTGCAGCATAAAAGCAAACCTTTTGCTGATGACAGTTCTAAGGCTTAATTATCTGAGGGTTATTCCAGAAAAGTCCAATAAAGATTTCAAAAGTTGGCTATTTTGCAAAATCATTTCCACATTAACCTATTTCTTACCTTAATCCCTTTTTGGTAAAGTGGTGGGCAGTAAATGGCACACTTGTTTACCAGTTCTTTAACCACTCAGAGCTACAACACATCATCTTCAAAGCTCTGCTCTCCATGCTTAGTGGTGGAACCGTGAGACCCAAGTGGAGAACCAATACACCAGAAAGATGTTCAATTACAATTTTCAAAGAGTGACTGGAACCAAGTGGGCCTTGGAATTTTTCCAAATTTCCAAACCATATCCCACCCCAAAACACACAGAACGTAGGGACCTGGAGGTCTTCTCGTGCAACCCCCTGCCCAAGCAGGAGACCCTAGACCATTCCAGACAAATGGCTGTCCAATCTCTTTTTGGAAACCTCCAGCGATGGAGCAGCCACAACTTCTGGAATTCCACTGATTAATTGTTCTCACTGTCAGGAAATTTCTTAATTCTAGGTTGGATCTCTCTTTGATATTATTTCACCAGGTACCTACTCTCAGGTGCTTTGGAGAACTGATTGACCCCCTCTTCTCCGTGACAGCCCCTCAAATATTGAAACACTATCATATCACCCCTAGTATCCAGTTTCCACAACCATTCATTGTATGTTTTATCCTCTGGTCCCGTAATTATCTTTGTTGCTCTGGGTTTTTTCTCGAGTCTCAACATTTTTTTTGTATGTTAGCAGGTGGGCCCCAATGTCCATGGAAGAAAGTTCTGGAGCTTTTTTGGAGGATTTAGCAGGGGAGCATAGCTACTATATAATCTTGACCAAAACCAATATGCTCCTATCTGGGATGGCCTTCCTCTTTCACCAAGCGTGCAGCTTGGGAAGGGCACAAATGGATCAGTGAGGGAGAAAGGGGACACTTGCCTAATCAACCAGACTGGCTGAATCAAACCTGGTGATCCAAAAGAAAATTCTCAGTGGGCTTGATGGGAACAATAAAGGTGTATTCTGCCTCTTGTAAAAATGCCTGAAATCTGCTGCTCTTCAAGATCTCCATTACCCTCTCTACTTGCAGCAGAGAAAGCAATGGAACGATAGTCTCTAGTCTAGATTATCCTACTCAAGATGTGTCCTGGCTCAATTCTGGGATGTGCCGATCCAGCTCTGAAGTGAACGCATCTTCAAGCTGACCATGGCCAGGTTTGACGGTCACCAGAAGTAGAAAGCTCCCATATCTCAGCAAAGCACTGGAGCTCTGTATGTTTGAAATCCGAGACTGTGAACTTGGGAATAAAGCTTCTCTCTCTTTTCTTAATTGTTTAGAGCCATTTTGAGAGATTATAATTGCCTGAAAGGCAGATTAAAGCTACACTAAATAAATAAGAAAACTTCATAAACCCAGCGAGAAATGTCAAGGATTCCTAGCAATTTATTTATTCTGTTTGAGAATCTGAAGGCATCAATCAAATCCTAATAACTACCAACTTTGCAGCAAGCACCAGTACATTATTTTTTCTTATGCAATCTTGATCGGCTGCTGATATTAACAGAATGAACCAAAAGTGAAATAGTATCCAATTATGGATCAGCAAATAAAATAGTCTTTGTTTATATCTGCTGTCTTGGAAAGAATCAGCAGGCATCTCTTGTAAATCATTAGAAAAAATGCTCAATTAATCCTTATTTGATATATCCGGCTACGGCAGGAGCCTCACCCAATACGGGCTCCCTCACCTGAACCAATCAAAGTCCTAATGGCTTCAGAAAGCAGCCACGGTCCATGAACAGACAATTGAAGAGATTTAGTAAATCCCACTTCATGGAGCAGGAACTAATCGGAAAACATGAGCCAGTTCAATGTTTCTTATGAACTGTTGACACTACGTCAATGCTCAATCAATTGGCGGCATTTTCTCTGAGTGACAGAAAAGAAATAAATATGTATACCGCATAACCTATGTCAATGAACCTCGGCAGAAAGCTATTTCTAGCCTGTCAATATTTGATTATCTTGAAGAATCATGTCCCCTTTCTGTTAATGATTGATATGAATTCCTTATTAAACCTAAGTGGAGGCTTTCGGGCAACTAAAGTCTTCATTAATGCTTCAGAGCAAAAGGCAGGAAACTGCTCTCTCGTAGACAATGTTTCTCTACCTTGGCAATTTTCAGGTGGGTGGACTTCAACTCCCAGCATGGCTGGCTGGGGAATTCTGGGAGTCCACCCATCTGAAAATCAGCATGGCGGAGAAACACTGCTCTTAGGGCACCTCACAATTTTACCCTCTCCTCTACTGGCCCTCCTATGCTAGTGGAGCAAGATAGGACCAGCCTGGATTAGGTCCAGATGCCTCCATCCCTCAATATTCAAAGCCAAGTTCATTCCTGGTAGCAGATAGACAGATCCTCTCAATGGGGACGGGGCAGGTGTGGAGCCCGGTACCTCTCGGCCTTCTGCTTTCAGCCGGACCTCTGCTCCCGGGGGCTCCTTGGACAAGAACACGGGGGTCCCTCCAGCGCTTCTTCTGCCAGAGGGCGGCCTGCGTTCCCAATCTGGGCTCCAGCCTGGGGGTTCCCAGAGATCCTTAGGGATCACCATTCACCCAAATGACTGGGAGCCTCAGAAACACACCCCGGAAGGCTTTCGGAGCGGCTACAGAGAGTCCTCGACCTACAACAGCTCGCTTAGTGACTGTTCGAAATTACAACAGCAATGAAAAAGGGACTTATGACTTGTGTTTCACAC
The DNA here is from genome assembly GCF_964194415.1 of Vipera berus. Taxonomy (NCBI): domain Eukaryota; kingdom Metazoa; phylum Chordata; class Lepidosauria; order Squamata; family Viperidae; genus Vipera; species Vipera berus. Next base: position 1,916,490 of record NC_138215.1, on the reverse strand, counting down.
TTACGACCCTTGTAGCATTCCCATGGGCATGTGATCAAAATTCAGACACTTGGCAACTGACTCCTATTTATGACGGTGGCCTTATCCTGGGGTCACGTGATCCCCTTTTGCGACCTTCCAACAAGCAAAGTCAACAGGGGGAGCCAGAGTCACTTAACAGTAGTGATTCACTTAACATCTGTGGCAAGAAAGGTTGTAAAATGGGGCAAAACTCACTTAGGAAATGTCTTACTTAGCAACAGAAATTTTGGGCTAAATTGTAGTCATAAGTCAAGGACTACCTATACTTAATGCATTTTTTAAATTAAAAAGCCAGCTGTTTGTTCGTTTTTTTAGGCCAAGCATTCAGTAACACGAAAAGAATGTGACTTGAAGCCCTACACAATTTGAAAACTAAATCAATCTCCCATCTTACGTAAATCTTCAGTACAATTCAGTCATAATCGGCATGCCAAACCCTCCTCCAAAAAGCATTTTCCTTCCTATCTAAAAACCTCCTTACCTCACTTAAGGATACTGAAAACCTATCATTTTTCAAGATGAGGCTTTCAAAAAAGGTCTAATAATAGTTCATTCCCTTCTCTACCTTTGAAATATTACCTTTATTACAGACAAGCAGCTGTTGAAGATTAAATAAAATGCAGGAAACAAAAAAAAAGCAGCAGCACAAAGGGTTTAAACATATTCTGTGTCTATCTTTCAGGTAAGACTATGCTTAAAAAAGAAGAGCCAAAATCCATATTCTTAAGTTTTATTTAAACGCTTCTGACCGCAAATAAGTAAGCCTGCAGTGGAGCAAGGCAGGCAAGACCCTCCTCATCTATTAAGAGAGCAACCTTACGGGTGATCTGCTGAAGGACACGCGTGAAGACCAGCTTTTGTCTTCTTGACATGCTCAACTACCACTACTTGATTCATGAAATGCCAAGCAGGCTTGGGGAGGTCACTGTGTGAAGGCATTGAATACGCATCTGAGATAATTAAGATTTCAGCCTTCGAAACTCGGAAGGGAAGTGAACAGCAGTTAAGAAAATCAATAAGAGCCTTTTATTTGCAGTGACACAGATGTCTCAGTCAATAGCGTCTAATAGGCAGGCTTGATCGGCGTGGACAGGGGCTGCCTCCAAGGCTATCAAAGGGTTTCACCATGACAAACATTAAAACTTATTTATGTGGCTAGTGAAGAATCCCACAGCCTTGAAGTGTTTCTATTTCATGGGGTATATTTAAAGCCACGATGCTGCGACTTTGGGACTTCCTGTTTGAACCAAAGTGGCCGGGAAGGGCTGGCGGAGGCTCTTCTCTCGCCCCTCACATTCCCTGCAGACGTGGGAGCAGTTTTTACGATGTTCCTCTTCTGCAAGGGATGCTCCCCTCCCACGACCCCTTCCCTATTCACTCCTGGGCAGTGCAAACAGCTAGCAAAGCAGAAACCCTGTTTTGCTATTCAAAATTGATTACGTTTTCTCCCCTAAATTGAGGCAACTGAGTGGCGGGTGTGAAAGGCGCTTCAATCTATTTGGAGCTAAATCTGATTAGTGCATTTTGAAAAAGGGGAAGTAAATTGGCGTGCCAATCCAAATCAATCAGGACAGGGGCTCCTGCACCACGCAAGCTCTTTGCCTGCCTTCGCCTCTACTTTATTAAAAGAACACATTACCAGTAAGTGAGCAGTAAACATCTCTCGGGTGATTTGAGCACACAAGGCATGTCTGAATTCAGCCAGGCATCTATCGCGCCTGCAGCCAGCCCCACACCAATATACCTACCTGGCCATTTGCTAATATTTTCTTCAGCTCAGCAGAGGACTTCTTCAAACTGCAGCATTGGGCAGAACAAAGGTAAAAAGAGAAAGAAATAAGAAAAAGGAAGGTTTCTTAAGTCATTGTCCATCTGCACTTTATAGAGCAGAACTACAACTTGTCCTCTGCTAAAGAGCATCTCATGGCTAATTGGAACATTTGCCTACGATTAGAAGTGTGTAAACTACGCACTGATATAATCAGAATTAAGTATGTAAAGCACACACATTTTGTTTAATTTATAATCTTCTTAAAATTCTGATAGTGACAAATGAATTTCCTTGGGGAGGTTAATGGTTTACCAAGAAAACCAAAAAGAACCTGCTGATGTTGCAGACAGTTCAAAGGTAGAGGTCCTCATGTAGAATAACAGAATTGGAAGGGACCTTGGAGGTCTTCTAGTCCAACCCCTGCTCAAGCAGAAGACCCTGTACTTTTTCAGACAAATGGCTGCCCAGTCTCTTTTTAAAAGCCTCCAGTGACGGAGCACCCGTAACCTCTGGAGGCAAGCTGTTCCAATGGTTAATTGTTCTCACTGTTAGTAAATTTCTCCTTAGTCATAAATTGCTTCTCTCCTTAATTTCCATTCATTGTTTCTTGTCTTGCCTTTTGGTGCTTAGGAGAATTGATTGACACCCCCCCCCCTCTTTGTGGCTGTGTTCTTTGGAACACTGCTAGCCTTTCACCCCAGTCCTTCTTTTTGCTAGACTAGACATGCCCAATTCCTGCAACCGTTCCTCCTACGTTTTAGCTTCCAACTTCCCCTAATCAACTTTGTTGTTCTTCTCTACACCTCTTTCTAGAGTCTCAACATATTTTTATCTCATGGCGACCAAAACTGGATACAATATTCCAAGTGCAGTTTTACCAAGGCATTATAAAACAGTACTAAAACTCCACATGATCTCGATCCTTGCCTTTGTGGCCATAACCCGTGAATAGCTGCCATTTGCTATTCGTTGAGAGGGTGAGCCTGACGCGTCAGCTTCAGCCCAGTTTAGCTGAACTGGCTTCTTCAGGAGGACCTGGGAGAAAAGCTCTCCCATAGCACGATCCAGCAGGAGTTCCACTGCATGGACCAGATCTTGATCAAGTGTTGTTGTGCATGAATGCAAGGGGGTGCTTTTGTGTACTCCCTACTAATTTTATCCAAATACGTAGAAGGAAATTTTCTGCTGTGCCCATAAAAGTTAAATACTAACAACCATTTCTTACTGCTGCCACCGAAAACTACATCTGAAAAAAGAGCCCTTAAAAAGAACGATTATGTTCTTGACAGGCCGAAGTGTCTTGATCATCGATCCTGAGTGAAATAAAAGAAATTTCTTTGTTCTTTAATAAGCCTCCTCTCTGCTAGAATACTTTAAAGAAAAAGTACTTTGCCAAATGAAATGTACGCTGATCTTGTCATCTCTTGCAACTAGCTGTTTTGTGAACATGAAACAGAGGCAGGCTGTCAATGACTTCAAAACAGTCATTCCTTATGCAGATGGCTTTTGGAAATGAAAGACAATTAATTGCCCCATTAGATGACAGCATCAACTCAAGCCATTGTTGGAGGGCACTTGCAGAATCAGCTCCAAGTGAGTGTGGCTGAAGAAGTAAATGACCATAAAGCAAGGATGGGAAATTTGCCCTACAAACTGAGTTTAGACATCAGACGTGTAATAATGACAGACAATGCAATCTTTGCACTGAAAGTACAATGCGAAAATTATTCTGACTCTACTTCATGATAAACTGTAGAGGGTTTTTTAAAATACCGAACTCCACATTTGTACTTCACTGCAGGTCACAGTGGTGTTCAGCGACAACACGAGAAATCCTCCTAGGTCACAGAGAAGGAGCAACTGTATGAAACCCTTCTTAATGCCAGAGACCATTCTGGCTCTGCTTAGGGGCAAAGCTTTTCTCCTTCTTGGCAAAACGCCCCAAAGAAGCCCTGCCCCTCTCTTTGCCAGGGTTGCTGCTCCATTTCTTCCTTCCTGACTCTAACTGCTCCTTTCCTTTCCCTCGGCAAAAGGCCCTGCTTTCATCTGCCAAATTCAGCCCACCTCTTGTCCTTCCCTTCTACTAGGAGAACCATCATGCGTCATTTTCAAGCAAGGAACTGAGCGCAAAAAACAGGTATGAGTAGTTAGCTCAGATATGAAGCAAAGTCTGCATTAACAAATAATATTCCAAGAAGGAACGTTCTTATGACAATTCAGGAAGGTCTACACAGCACTTATAATTTTTATCCTGTGTTACTTGAAGCTCCCTAGTGTTCCCATTTTACAGGCCTTAAACTGAGACAGAAAGTCGGTGACTTATTTACAATAGCATTTATATATCTCCTGCCTTTATTATTTATGGCAGCAGATATATCGCTATTCCTTCCTCCTCCTATTTTCTCCACAACAACAACCCTGTGAGATGGCTTGGGCTGAGAGAGAGAAGTCACTCAGCCAGCTTTCATACCTAAGGTGGGACTAGAACTCATCGCTTTTGGTGACTGGCCCAGAGTCACCCAGCTGGCTTCCCTGCCGCAGGCGGAATCAGAACTCAAAGCCTCCTGGATTCTAGCCTGGCACCTTCACCAGTAGACCAAACCTGCTTAGATTTCCCTGCTGAATCTATAACTGGACCAACATTTGAGAACCTTCCATGTTGCGCATGTACACCTGGGTGCCTGATAACTCAGGTTGCAACCCAATACAAGCGGTCTGGCTCAATCACACTTGGAGAAATTCTCCGCACAATGAGTGACAGAGAGATGTGCACTGCAGTGCATGCAAAATTTTCTTAAGGCATGTAAAGAAATCCATACCAAAGTAGGTTGACTAACAGGCAAGTTTATAGTGCTGCATTCACCAAAAACCTTGCTGAAAACTACTCAACTAAATCCCCACCAAGTACTCCCACCTTTCCCCCATTTGTTTCTGTTAATTACTATGCAAAAATCATTTCTGGGGCTGTGCCTCAATCTCCCCTCCCCCCACCCCGACTCTTACCTATGGCTTGGAAGGGAGTCTGTGATGGCCACACTGTTGTTGTTAGCAGACCCTGCTCGCGTATTTACCTGCGGGGAGGGGAAAAAAAGAATCTTTATCCATACTTTTTATTCAGAGGATGTGGTTCTAATTAACCTGTAATTTGCCATGAATTTCCTATTTCACTAGGAAGGTTAATTAGCTAGTTGGCGATGGTAGAAATCCAGCCTGTATGTAGCTTACCACATTGTGTTTTTGAGGAATCATGTTCTTTTATTCACTCTGCATTTGAAATGCTTGGTTAGGTAAAGCAATCAGGAGCTGGCACACAATACGGCTTTCATTCCGTCTCTATTAAATACATCTCTTCCTTCCCTCCGCAGCCCATCACCTTTTTGCACAAATGTATCAATTACCTCTCTCTAATGTCTCTGAAAAGATGGAGGCATATCCTGCGGACCGTATGGAATTCCTAATTCAACACATTATCGGCAATTACACTGCCCATGTAAGGGTCGGTCAAAGGAAAGGTAACCCCAATCTTAAAGCTACTCTTAGGCAGATAGACATCTCAATTCATGCCATCTTTTGTCTTTGTTTAGGGGTAGTTGGGATGGTCCTGCAGATCTTCTGCAAGGGGAGAGCAGGACAAGCTACTGTCCCCGCATCTTCAAGGCTGATCTAAGAAACGGATTCACAAAACCCAGGAAGAAAACAGTGCCTTTCAAGACACAAGGTAGACCAGCTGAGCTCACACCCAGGAAGGATCTGTTCTCTGCTGCAGTTTGTAAAAAAAAAATCTGCTTGTCAAGGCTGAGAAAGTACAGTTTTATCTGACATTTCAATAAGTGGAACACAGCATTGCAAATCTATCTACGTTTACGGAAACAATTATTGAAATTCCTACCTTCAGGCCATGTATGTTCCTTTTCCCAGGAGGCTTGCAAGCTGAAACAGTAATTGACTAAATTGTAGAATACATCAGCACCATTTACGAATTTGTTCAAAATGAAATCTTTTCTTTTTGTAATGAGAGCGATACAAAAAAATAGCGGAGAGAAATGGTCAAAAGGCATCTCCCAGGACTCTAAAATGTGATCTCTGGACCTGTAGGAGCACATTTTCTTAAACAAACAAATCAGAGCTTCAAATGATTTACATCTTAAAAGATATTAAAATGAAAGCCATAAAGAGAATCTCCTGCTCCAGCTTTCAGTAACTGCACTATGTATGTGTGCACGCGCCTATGTGTTTCTTTTGCCCCCTTCTTTTTACACCATTTCATCTTCACATGTTTTTTAGTGACACTGTATGGGGGTGGGCAGGTTAACACATCAGCTGGAGGCTGGTCGTGTGAATATAGGACAGCCATGTGCTCGGCACCCCAAAGAACAATGGCCTGCATTCTGTGTTGCCACACAGTCTTCTCTGCTTTTCATGTGGGAAAAGAGAAGCTGGACATTAAAAGCAGCACGGAGGACATCAGGATCAAATACAATACAAATTAAGATGCTCTTCCTAGCTATGTGCACAGATCTATTGTCAGGCTGTTCTCACAGGCTTCAAAGATGATCTGGAGCAAAAGGAAGAATTACATTTCCTTAGCGCCCCTGGAATTTCGCTGCCCCTTTCCAACCCGATGCAGTGCTCTGGCAAATGTTAAAGCCACAAAGGCTTGGAGCTGTATGTTACCGACAGTTCCCATTTAAAACTACAGCGCCCTACAAATAGTATGTTAAAGGGCCTGTCAATTTTGATTGATTGTCTGGGAAAGGATGGATTTGATTTCCCCCCCTTTCTCTCCCCCTTCTTCTGAAATACATGCATTTCACCCATGGTTATGACAGTAGGAAACAGAGCTATTTATTAGTCAAGAGGACACAGATGATAGTTATTAAACACAGCAGTTAGGACAGGCCCCGTGCAATTTAAACTACATTGCTAGCATATCCTTAAATAAGAGATGCTGGGTTGCTAATGTGTGGACAGAAAGAATGAAATATAGGAATATCATCCAATGGAAAAAAAAATAAAAACAAGTTATTTCTAATTTGGGGCAAGGAGGCGGTGCAATGGCTCAGGGGTTAAGACTCTGGGCTTGTCAGCTCGAAAGGTTCGAGACCCAAGCTCCATGGGATAGGGTGAGCTCCCATCCTCATCCCAGCTCCTGCCAACCTAGCAGTTCAAAAACAAGCAAATGCAAATAGATAAATATTAACACTTCCGTGGAAAGGTAACAGCACTCTGTGACATCATGCTGGCCACATGACCATGGAAAGGCCTTTGGGCAGTGCTGGCTCAACAGCCCTTGAAACAGGAGAGGAGCCCCATTCCTGTAGTCAGTAAAGACTAGCGGAGTAAAATCTGCACTTGTTGTTGTTAGTTGCAAAATTGTGTCCGACCTATCGCAACCCCATGGACAACGTTCCACCAGGCCTTCCTGTCCTCTACCATCTTCTGGAGTCCATTTAAGCTCACGCCTACTGCTTCAGTGACTCCATCCAGCCACCTCCTTCTGTCGTCCCCTTCTTCTCTTGCCCTCAACCTTTCCCATCATTAGGCTCTCCTCCAGTGAGTCCTTCCTTCTCATTAGGTGGCCAAAGTATCTGAGTTTCAACTTCAGGATCTGGCCTTCTAAAGAGCAGTCAGGGTTGATCTCCTCTAGGACTGACCGGTTTGATCGCATTGCATTCCAAGGGACTCGCAGGAGTCTTCTCCAGCACCACAGTTCAAAGGCCTCAATTCTTTGGCGCTCAGCCTTTTCTTATGGTCCAACTTTCAGAGCCATACATTGCAACTAGGAAAACCATGGCCTTGACTATACACACTTTTGTTGGTAGGGTGATGTCTCTGCTTTTTAGTATGCAAAATCTGCAGGGTCTCCCTTAATTTTGGGGCAAAGGTGGCAGAAATGCTGTGGCTGTTTATTTCTTTGAGTGTATGAATAAAAGGGGACCTATAGTGGCTAAAACGTAATTACTTATAGAATTAAGCCACAAATTGAAGATACAAAGTTCCAAAAATTTCAAAATGAGCTGGCTTTTTTGAAATGTAATGTCTAAATTAAGTAAAACTAAAAATTAGAGCAATCAGTTGTTTAAATTAGGATCAAATTATGTGAAAGATCAGATTCATCTATGGCAGTGTTTCTCAACCTTGGCGTCTTTTAAATGTGCAGACTTCAACTCTCAGAATTTCCCAGCCAGCCTTGCCTGTTGGCATCTACACATCGTGAAGTGGCTGAGGAACATTGATCTGTGTAACTGCTCACATATATTTAGCTTTGCCTCAATAATCCCTGCAAATGTTTATTTATTTACTTATATATAAAATTTATCGGCTGCCCATCTTGCCATAAGGTAATTCTGGGCAGCTTACAGACATAAAAATACACCTACATTAAAAGAAGAATAAATTAAAACCAAAACTTAAATCTAAGGACACATGGGGTGGGCGGAGACAGAATGTGGGGGAGGTGGGATCTGTTGTTATTTGATCACCCACCTCCACTGGGCTGTACCCCCACTAATGTTGCTGTGAAGATCTGCTGGTTGGCACACACTAGCGATGGTGACCCCCAAACCTTTGGAATCCTTTTCTGTTCAGATGTTTGTGCCAAGCCAGAATATCTTCCTTTCTGTGCCACACGTCCTCTAACTCATTTACACGCATGAAAGCCCTTCCCCGATCTATCCCGTGCATTGGATCCCGTGCCGATTGGAGCTGTGTCTTTCCTTCCCTTGTGTGTTGGTTAGTGAAAGCATAGCCTTAAAATGAGATTATTATTGCTAGTCCTTGATCACAATTAAGCCCAAAATTTCTATTGCTAAGACAGACAGTTGTTAAGTGAGTTTTGCCCCATTTTGCAACCTTTCTTGCCACAGTTGTTAAGTGAATCTCTGCAGTTAACTTAGTTAACATGGTTGTTGAGTGAATCTGGCTTCCCCATTGACTTTGCTTGTCAGAAGGTTGCAAAAGGTGAATCACAACTGTAACCGTCATTAAATACAAGCCAGTTGCCAAGTATCTGAATTTTGATCATGTGACCAAGAGGATGCTGCAATGGTCAAGTGATTAGGCCAAACTGGCAACTTTTTGAGCAGATTGTGGGAATGCGATGGATATAGTATCTTGTCTCCAGCAAAGCATTTGGCAAAGTACCCCATATTATGCCGATTAGCAAGCCGATTAAATATGGCAGGACAATTGGGTAGACACGTAGCTGGCTTGAAAACCATCCTTATCCACGGTTCTCCCTGCAACTGGAGATGGCATTGAGTAGAGCACTGCAACACCCTCTACTCTTCAACAACTTCATTAATAGTTTGGGTGAAGAATGGGAAGGATGTTTCTCATCTGTTTATAGGTATCACAAAACTGGGTGGGATAGCCTTAACTTTCTATGTTTTAATGTTTTATATTTCAGTTTTTATGATGTTGTAAGCCTCCCGGTCGCTCGACAGTGAGGTGGGCTGAATATAAAGTCAGTCAATCAATCAAACATCTAATACCCTAAAAGGCAGAAATAAAGATAAATGCAAACTTTGCTTAAGAAACATAAATTGAACATCAAGATGTAGGTTGGGAATATTTGGATTAACAATAGCAAAGGTGAAAAAGATCTTGAAGGTGCAGTTGGCTGCAAGCTGAGGCAGAGTCAGCAGAGGGATAAGGATGGCAGGAAGGTAAACTGTAATTTGAGTCCCAAGGCATGGAAAGTAATATGTCTATGGAGATTCTCAGTCACCCCAAAGGTGCTTTTTCAAAAGGCCACTGGACTTTCTTGGTTCTTACCTGAAGACCTTTCACTTCTCATCCAAGAGCACAGATAAACCTCCAAGAGGCCTGAATGACTCTCACAAAGAGGACTAACGACCAGATGACTGCAAGGAATATAAAGCCTCCCATTCTCCACCATTCAGTTACAACTGAAGAAGCTTCTTGGATAAGAAGCGAAATGTCTTCAAGGAAAAACAAAGAAAGTCCAGTTGCCTCTTGAAAAAGCACCGTTGGGATGGAAAGTAATAGTGTCAGATTCCGTTCAGGGGAAAACTGGTCTGGTTCCTAGAAGAGCAGAGAGAATGACCAAGGGCCTGGGAGTTCAGAGACTAAGGGAAGTGTCCATAGGGAGAGAAGTGAAGAGGGGACATGGTAGGTAAAATGAGGACCCAGATTGTTGGGGGCAATTAAGCTGACTTTGTAATAATGCCGCTTGGGAGGGGGGGGCGAAAGCCCTAATAAGCAGGCATATACATAGAATGAAGGCTATTGCTAAGCACATTGGTTTGTGCTTAAATTGTAAGCCGCCCTGAGTCTTCGGAGAAGGGCGGGATATAAATGGGATTAAAAAAAATACTTCGGTCTATAATGGCTGAAATTTATTCTTTAAGGCAAGACATCAAGTAGAAGGTTCATCTTATAGGAAGGCAGATCCTAACATACTTTTCTCAAAAACCTTTTTAACAGGGAGAGCAGTAGGAGGGTTTCCCCCCGCAAAAAAGGGGCAAAAGGTAACCTGCATTTTACTGGGGATGTTTGGATTTCTAGAGGGTCCAGAGCGTTTGACTCGACCGTCTTAGTAATCTGTCCAAATCTGGGTTTAAGAAAAAGATTGGGGCAGTCTGAGGAAAGAGGGAAGTGGGGGGAGTTGTCAGCAGCTCTGATGTACGAAGGAATCAGTATTATATGTACACGTGAGCAAGAAAGGTTTGTATGCAAGAGGGAAAGAGGGAAGTTGACTTCTTTCTGTTCTAAATGCATCCTTTTTCACAAAGGAGAATTCCATCTTCAAACTGCTGCCCTCTTTCTAACCCTGATCAGCTTTGCTAGGAAACCTGTCGGTTAATTGCCCAATTCAAAATGGAGAGTTATAAGTAATGAAAAGTCAATAATGTTTTAATTGGAAAGCTTGCGGCATGATTATTTATGCAGGGGAATAGGTTAGTTTTGAGGTATTTCAATTGATTTATTGCATGGAAATCTACTTGCATTTAATTTCAATCATCAAAAATTATGCTTCTGAAAAAATATCTAAGTGCATGGAGAAAGTTACATAACATATGCACACGTATGTGTGGAAAAATGGTATCTCCAGGTTTTACAATATTTCCATTTTTGCAATAGTGGATCGCAAACATACACACACGCACACACCGACTACAGTTTGGAAACTTATTTGTGGCTTGGAGGAGGCCTGTACATACAGCCACACTGAACTTTTAAACTTCCATAAGTTGTGCAGTGTAAACTATAATTTCTGTTATCCTGGTTTGCTTTGGAAAAACAACTGCAGCTACACTCAAAGAATAGATTTCTCAACCCGAACTTAAGACCACACTGTAGAATTATCTGTCTTTGAACCTCTAGGAAATAGAAGACCTGAAGGAGCATTGGTAGGTGTTAGAAGCCATGCAAAATTACCTCTTGGGTAGATCTGCAGGGGCACAATCAGCTGTCCATTTCCCTGCTGCTCCATTACAGTTGTGTAATACTGAAAAAAATAGATAAGAATGGCAAGCAAGTTTGTGTATTTTGTTCAATTCACCAATTCCAGAATAGTTATATTAGAGGCAACCAATCATATGCTTGAAAAAGTGGCTGTTAAACATCTATCTGCTGTTGAACATTCTCAGACCTCCCTCGCAGGTTGGCATGCACACAATATATCACAAGGTTCACTTCCCTTCCTCTGGGTTTATCTGCCTTCAAAAGAGTTACCGATATGGCGACTTGGCCCCCAAATAGCAAACTCTGGGCTCCGGGTAGTTCTCTTCCGTGGTTGCTGCAGCTGTCAAATATCTTTGCTCAGCCAGGCGTTAACAGCCTGCAGTTCCTCCAATCCAAACACTCCCAGGTATCTGGCTTCCCTCTGCCCGGTCCAAGGCAGGGAGATATTTGTTCTGAGTTACGCTGATGGACTTTGGTTACAGAAACAAAAGCTTTCCACTCAATAAAGAGCACCGAAATTAGATTCATACCATCAGTCGTAGGGTGATGTGCCCTTTAGATGAATCCTTCCATATCCCAGCAGAAATTTAGGAGTGCAGATCCTACAATCTTTGACCTTTGGCCATGCTTAAAGAATCAACAGCAGTTCCTTCTGAAAGTCTACCGTAAGTCAGGATTTCAGAAGGAGAAATAGACTGGATATTTCCAGAAGCTGCACGTCGTGCATGTTCCTTTCATAATATGTTAGCATGGGTGAAGATGTGAATCTCAAATCACTATGATGGGATATTAATTTTAAACCAATACAATTATGATACCACAAAATAGGCCATAGTTCTAGGTCACCCATGGAGAACCTCACTGATACTTAGCGGTGAAAGACAGATTCTTGAGACAGATTGGAACATCCTGCTAGAAAATATTGTGGAATTCTAGTAATTTACTGGAAGACTGTACTGCAGACCTTTTGAACTGACCCTAGAGATGAAGCCCAGCTGGTTGCAAAACTTCTCAATGGAATATCTGTGACCTTATTAATTGTTGTTAAAGTTTAACATGGCTGGCTGGAGAATTCTAGTAGTTGAAGTCCACAAATCTTAAAGTTGCTACGGTTGGACATCCCTGATCTAATGACAACAGAACGCAGAACTAAATGAACTTTCAGCTTGGTCTTGCAAGACAATCCTTCCTTCTAAATAAGTCGAGAAGCTGTGGTTTGACCCAGTTGGGTCTCCTGTACCTGTCTGCAGGGCTCTGCTTGTCTTCTGCTCTAGCATCAGCTCGGAGGCACAAAAGGAAACTGCCAAGAGTTGAAAACACGACATCAAAGCCATGCTCCAAAGCCGAGTTTCAGCTGCAGAAGCAGATTCTTATACGACTCTGACTCATTTTCTTGGGATTGACTCCAGAGAGGCGCTGAGTAGATTTTGCTCTTTGTTTCTTTAAAAATAATAATAATAAAAAAGAATGGCCTTCTCCATTACTCAAACGGAGATGACAAGTAAATGAAATATCAATCATGTCAGCTGTCAACCTTCTGGGACAGCAATAACTGTTAACAAGTAATCTGGAAAAATGGTCCAAAAATGATTTGTCCTCCACATCTCAGCACTTGGGGTTGCCATGGAAAGTTAAGATGCCAGAGGCTATTTGGAACACTCTTCAGGTATTCTTTTTAATGGAAAATTTGCCAGTTATTGATCCAAAACGTGTCCCCTTTGCTTCCAGATGGCTGCAAGCAACTTTCCAATCAGTGGCTGTCAAAAAAATTACTGCCTTTCTTTACCCATAGAAGACAACAACTGTAGACTAGCTCTGGTGTCACTTAATGGCTCTTTTTTAATTAACAAAGAGAAAGGCCAGGGAGCCTTTTGGATTATTTTCCTATGAATAAAATGTGCGATTAATAAATCCCAGTGTCCACCTCCCCCAGTTAAGTGTTCAGTCACGGTGCTGATGGGAAAGTCTAGAAGTAACTCAAGGGAGATGACGTTTCAGTGAAAAGAACGATCGCCGATGACAGAGGGATTCAAGAATGACAACGTATCGTTCATTTTTCAATTAAAAACTGACTTTCAATTTCATCTTTATAGTAATTTGCATCAATGATAACACAGCAGCATTCTAGGAATTATTTCATTCAGGTCTGAAAACTCTTAAGAAACGATATATGTCTATTTCAGATTACAGCTTCTGAAAATGCATTCTGGTTTCATGCCATCTGCAACTGATCTTTTGGAGAACTGAGGGCCAGTTTGTGGTCTAGTGCTTAAGGCACCACGCTAGAAAGCAGGAGATCATGAGTTACATCTTTTGCAGCAGTCGCTAAGTGAATGCAGCGGTTGTTAAGCAAACCCTTTGACTGCAAAAAAATATCGCGAGTTGTGGTCATGTGACCACAAGACACTGCAAATGGCTGTTAATGTGAGCCAGTGGCCAAGTGCCCAAACTGCAAATCATGTGACAAATCCATGTTTCAAGTACCTTTTGGAGGGCCTGTCATAAGTTTGAACGGTCACTAAGCAGCTGATTGTAAGTCAAGGACAACCTGTAGTTCTAAAGCAAAACTGAGAAAAAAACTGATACAAATTAAAACTGAATAAATTAAATATCCTCATTAATTAAATATTTTTCCAACAATGGTCAGTTGGATGCTTTGAAGAGCTCCTAAAGAAAAACATGAAGACCTCAGAAATGCAGAGGCGGTGCAGAGACGCCAAACTGTAAAGTGTATCTCACAAATGAAAATATTCTCTTGCAGATCCTATCCATGCACCTCTCTACACACTGACACTGAGAAACAACCTTATCTTGCTGTTGTGGGACATTAAACAATTATAAAGATACATTTCAAAACACTTCTGACATTTCATCTCATAAAAGACTTTATTTCTGATTATGCATCATTCTGGATATATTTCTTTCTGTCCTCAACTTACAATTCATTTAGTGACTGTTCAAAGTTACAACGGCACTGAAAAAAGTGACCTATGACTATTTTTCACACTTCCAACCATTGCAGCACCTCCAGGATCATGTGGTCAAAATTTGGGTGCTTGGCAACAGGCTCATATTTATGACAGTTGCAGAGTCCCCAGGGTTGTGCGATCATCTTTTGAGACCTTCTGATAAGCAAGGTTAATGGGGAAGCCAGATTCACTTAACAACCATGTTACTAAGTTAACAACTGCAGTGATTCACTTAACAACTATGGCAAGAAAGGTCTTAAAATGGGGCAAAATTCACTTAACAAATATTTCACTTAGCAAGAGAAATTTTGGGCTCCATTGTGATCGTAAGTCAAGACTACCTCTATACCTGTTTAGGCCGGAATAAGAAGGCAAGAAGTAGAGAAGATCAACAATAATCCTAGATCAAAAAGGATTTGAAAGGACTTTTTCTCTTTCGGCTGTGTAGCCGTTTGGGAAACACCAGAGACAATATAAGCTGGCACTGTCTCAGACGCTCGGTGGGGCCAATTCTTCAGGCTTCTGAGCCCCCTCCAAATCCATTAAAGTGAACAGAGTTTTGCATGCCAGCTAGGATTAATTGTAACATCGAAGTTACATTGGGTGGCATTCCAACACATCCCTTCCACTGGTAAAATGGGCTTGTTTAAATGGGGCTGCTCAAATGAAAAAAAGCATCCATCTGAAGGGCAAATTCCCACGCCACCCTCAAAATTACTCCCTCTGTCTCAATAGTAGCATTTCCCAACCTAAGGAACTTTAAGATTTGTAGACTTCAACTCCCAGGATTCTCCAACCAGCTATGTTGGCTGGGGAATCTTGGGAGTTGAAGTTCACAAATCTTAAAAGTTGCCCAGGTTGGGAAGCTCTGCTCAACAGTATCTTGCCAAAAGAAGTATACAGTCCAGGGGGTGCACAGAAAGGAGAGATCTGGGTGGAGCTGGGATTGAACCCAGGGCACTGAGAGTTTTGGTTTGCCAAATTTTCCTACTGTATTTGTATCTGTGGAAAGTTTCCTTGGGAGATGTCTTTTACTACAGGGGTCTCCAATTCCCAGTACCAGTCTGGGGCCTGTGATGAGCCAAGCCACACAGCTGGAGGTGAGTGGCAGGCGAGCGAGTGAAACCGAAACCCCTCCCCCCAACTGTGTGGAAAAACTGTCCTCCGTGGAACTGGTCAAATGACGCCAAACAGGTTGGGGGCCGCTGCTCTACTGAAACAAGGGAGCCTTGTGGCACTGAAGCTGTGTGTGCGGACACCTCTTGTGCAAGATGCTGGGCTGCAAGGTGCAGTGAAAGGGTCCGGTCGATCCATACCTCAATTCAGAAGGACCCAAAAAGGAGACTCCTATCGCTGTGCTTTAAGGGAGTCCTCACTTAATGACTGATTGCTTAGCAAATGTTCAGAGTTACAATGGACCCCTCCCCACAAATGTACATATGAGATGGATTTGAAGTTCTGGCATCCAGCCCCATTGGTCACATGACTGTATTTTAGGTGCTCAGCAACCCGTCCATTTAAGGCTGTTCAGTCTTCCAAGATCACACAACCACAATTTATGATGGGTTTTGCCAGAAACTGGCATTTCTTTCTAGTTTCAGGCAAAAAAGTGCCCGTTGCAAACAATAGCTTTGCTTAACAACCATGTTGATCACTTAATGACTGCCACAAAAATGTCATAAAATCAGGTCAGTCACATGGTGACCTGCTTTATAACTGACTCGACCTACGACTGTAATTGCAGGCTCAATTAGGTTGCAAGTCAAGTCTACCTATAATTGAAAAGAAACGAGAATATCTAAATGCGTACCTATTTATAAAGCGTAAAGGGCAGGCCGTTTATAAAGATATACATAAGCACTGCAGCCTTCCTATTTTTACTGTCATTATTAAAAGACAACGCACTTTAAAATCTTCTCAGCATGCCTGGCCTGCAGCTAAAATATAACTCTTCTGAGAGAAGGGGTGAAAGGGATCCAGATGAAAGCAGATTTTGTTTTTAAATTTTTTTAAAGAGCTGAGGGGTTCATTTTTAATGAGCCGTTACTTTAAGTAATGCATAAAAAAATAGAAGAAATTGATAGTCCATTTAGTCTGCACTATATCTAATGCAAAAGTCTTTGGGATATGTTATTCTTAATGTTCACAACAAGATCTGTAAGTATATTATTCACTGGTTTTCCAACAAAAAGAATACTTCAACATTTCGTACAAAATCCCAGCCCCAACTTGTTCAACCAAGATGATAAAAATATCAAAACAAAAATAGTAAGGTAAAGGTAAAGGTTCCCCCGCACACGCGTGCTAGTCGTTTCCGACTCTAGGGGCCGGTGCTCATCTCCGTTTCAAAGCCGAAGAGCCAGCGCTTGTCCGAGGACGTCTCCGTGGTCATGTGGCCGGCATGACTAGACGCCAAAGGCGCACGGAACGCTGTTACCTTCCCAATGTAGTGGTCCCTATTTTTCTACTTGCGTTTTTACGTGCTTTTGAAGTGCTAGGTTGGCAGAAGCTGGGACGAGTAACAGGCGCTCACTCTGTTACGCGGCACTCAGGATTCGACCCACCAAACTGCCGACCTTCTGATTGACAAGCTCAGCGTCCTAACCCACTGAGCCACCGCGTCCCATTTATACACAACATACACAATACACAACAACAAAAAAACAAATTCTAATCTGCTGCTATCACTAAGTGTAAGTTCTACGGGAGGGTCTGAAGTGGAGAAGCAACAGCAAACTGGGACACTCCAGGATTCTGCCCAGTCTCTCTGGCTGCACGCTCCTGCGGCTGTCTCAGTCTGGAAGGGGACAACTTGCCATGGCCAACTCACTGCGGGAAATTCAACAATTCTATTTAATTATTTTAAAAATATTTTAAAAAATATTTAATTTTGTGTCATTCCTATTTCATTCTGTCCCTCCTTCGGCATCCTTTCTTCAATGATGCAATTCCACCATTTCTTGACATTAGTGTAACCCTTGTCCCACGGGGGGCTGTCCCGGGGTCCGACGTCCTGGGGTGAGTTGGCTCTGGTGAGCTGTCCTAGATTCTCCTCACTCAACTCCACCTTTTGAGTGATGCTGGCCAGGAGTCTGTAAACAAGTTAATCCAAGGCTTTTCAACCTTTTCACCCATTGTACCATTTTTAGGATATGGCAACATCCGAGTACCACCAGTCGCCTAGCAAGGTGTCAAAAACTTGACCCCCCCCAAAAAAAGGAAAACAGTGATGAAGTACAGGTAGTCCTCGACTTACAACAGTTCGCTTAGTGACTGTTCAAAGTTACAATGGCACTGAAAAAATGCCCCCCAAGCCACAGCCGAGCAAGACGCCTGCCCGCCCGGCGGCGCTCTTCCTCCTGCCCGAGGTTTTCATTGTTGTGAGCATTTCTGTTGAGGATTTGTAGCAGGGGTAGGGTGGGAGGGTGTTTGGTTTTTATCCCCCCGTCTGCTGGGTGGTTGCAGCAGGTTTGGGTCACATGACCCTGGGACACTGTGACCGTCATAAATATGAATCAGTTGCCAAGCATCTAAATGTAAATCACAAGACCCTGGAGATGCTGCAACATTCCAGCTGATCGGTGCTTCTTCTGGGCTCAGAAGCTCCAGGATCATCGCCGAGCTCCAGCTGGAGCCTGTTGCTGATCCTGGTGCTTCTGCTGAGCCCTGACAGCCCCAAAGAACCGCCGATCAGCTGGAAAGTGGCACTGATCCTGGCACTTCCACTGAGCCCTGTCAGCCCTGCAGCTCCAGCCATCTCTCGCTCAGGCTTGTGCGGTGCTGCCACCAGTTCAGCTCATTCCCCTCCCCCGCTACCACTTTTCTAGGATGGTCGCGTACCACCCGCCAGGTGCTAATGTACCACGGGTGGTACCCGAACCACTGGTTGAAAAGCCCTGAGTTAATCCACTTTATTGAACATATACTTACATAGGACAACATAGCTTTCATTTCTTCATCGCTGCGAACAGTAATTCGATCGCCATCCTCATCTTCATCTGCATAAAATAAAAGTCTGCGTATTAAAATTTACTGGGTTTAAAAGAAGATCACATATTAGAGAGACGTGGAGGAACTTTTAAAATGTGAAAACTGAGGGCCGAAGGATAGCAACACACACTGGTTTTGTCTTAATTTCAAGTCAGGGTGACTAGCTGGGCAGATGTGAGAGAGAACAAAGCATGGAAATGGGTCTAGCGGGGCTTCAGATCCTCTCCATGGACTCAATTCTGGGGCCAGAAATCATCTGATGATATATTATTATTATTTATTGCATTTATATACCGCCCTTTCCCTGAGGACTGGGAAGGGTCTTCACAACTGGGTGCCAAAGCGTTGGTTATCACCTTTAAAGCCCTACACGGCCTGGGACTGGTTACCTGTGGAACTGTCTTTGTCCCGTTGCATTGGCTTGTCCCGTGGGCCAGGCAGGGGAGGTATCAATTTCGACTGGCAGGTCCAAGAAGAGAACCTCCCCTGCCGCTGCCCCCTCCCCCCGGGGGAAGCCTGTCCTCCCTGGGGCCAGGCGGGCCCCTACTCTCCCGGTCCAGGTTCCTAGCCTGAAGATCTGGCTCTGCCACCTCACTTGGGGCCCACAGAGGAGCAGGCAGCCATGGGCACTCTGGAGCCCTTCCTTTGCTTAAAATAATTTTTAATTATTTTATGCTTTTTAACTGCCTACTATAATATTTATATATAGCTCTTATAGTTTTACTTGCCCAGAATCACCCACCGAGAGAGACGGGCAGTTTCTAAATGTGACAAACAAAGTAAGTTCAGGCCACAACTCCCCTTTGCCCTGGGCAAAGAGCCTCCTGCACTATCGAAACGTAGCTGATTTCCTGAGAGTCTATGTTGCTCTCTAACCTCTACCAACACAGAGGGTGGCACAGAGACACCAGCACCAGCGCCACCACGGCAAGGAGACCATCTCCTAGGGGCAGACTAAGTGACTTACTATCTCCATCCCCCCCCCCCCCAAGGAGCACCAGGCTTCTCACTTCATCAACAAATATAATTCTTGTAGTATCTCCAGTAGAAGTCATTAGAATAGTAACTGCTACGAAAATTCTAAACACAATCTGACTCTAAATGAAAAAAGCTAATAAAAAACCAGAATAATCAAGAGAATAGGAGGGATTTAAAACAAATACCTGGAAGGAGTATTTTGTAGTAAAAGGCCACAATTTGCAAAGCTCACAAATAAATGCCATTGAGAGAGCACCTCATTACAGAAGATTAGCTCTAAAAGCTACACAACTTTGGAAATTCTCAGGTGAACTGAAGTGTCTTCCCTGCTCTTACAGTGCGCACATTTGGGGACAAAGCAGGCGGGGGAAAAGACACCACGGCTCCCTAAGAGAAAGGAGCATCGTCTGTTGTCTGGGGGGGGGGGAGAGGCTCTTTTAGGCACTGTATTTCTCTGACTAAGTAGGGAGGCTGCTCACCCGTCCTGCCGGGAGGAACACCGGAGCCCCGATCAAGCGATTCTGCAGAAGACAAAGGTTGAAAGGGGGCTCGGCAGCTCCTCGCCTCGCCTAGAGCGCAAACAACACCATCTTCCAGTCCATTAGGGAAGCCAAAGTAGAACTAAACAAAGCCTAGATTTTGCTAGTGTCACCTCCTCCTCGCAAGGCACCAAATAGAAGGCAGCAGATGGCAACCAAATATTCCACAGTAATTTTTTGCAAAAGACGCCGTGTGCCGGGCAGGCGCAAAACGGTTTGGGATAAAAGGACCATAACGAGCCATATGTCGTTAGTTGTTTTATTTGTAGCAACATGGCGTACAACAAGGTCCGATGGCAACGGAGAATACAGCCCCAGGTAGAGGCAGCCACAGAAGACACACCGGAGATAGCAATAACTAAGCAAACGGGAGAGGAAGCCGCTGTGGATAGCAATTAACTGCCTCCAAGAAAGCCATCAAGTAGCTGAGAAGATACTTAAGCCGGGGAAATTTCAGGCTTTCATTAGGGAGAAGATAACCTAGAAACCAACAGCATCAATACACATTAACATATTTTTGATGCACTTAAGTGGCAGGAGAAACAATGTCACGCTGATGCGAAATGACAGGCTAATTCAAGAACCGGAAAGCGCAGCAGCGGTGTTGAGAGAGAAGCCACGAGACCCACATTTCTTGAAGGCAGGTCCTGCCAAGGGCGTCCCCGGACTGCAATCGATGCTCGTGACTGGTGTGGAGAGGTTTGAGCCCAGCCACCTTGAACTCTATAGCCCCCAATTCGGGGAGGGGTGCCAAAATGGTCATATTATAGACAATGTTTTTGTATGATGATCTCATAAGACAGTCTATCTAAAATCAAAGGTGTATAAAACAGTGTTTTATATGGCGTAGTTTTATATGGCGCTGAGTGCTGGCCAAGCACCAAATGCATTGAGGGCTTTTTACATGCCATGAAGGTGCATCTGTTCCTTTGGTCGTTAGCTGCTTCTCTTGACCATGTCAGCAATGACACAGTAGAGCAGCTAGGAAGATGATGATGATGAAGAAGATTTTGTAAGAGCAGAGGGGAGGAGAGGATTACGAAATAATAGAATGGAACAGGGATGGGGATGGGGAATGTATTGGACTAGACTAGACTAGACTAGACTAGACTAGACTAGACTAGAAGCTTGAAGAGACTTGGAGGTCTTCTAGTCCAGCCCCCGGCTCAAGTAGGAGAACCTATACCTTTTCAGACAAGTGACTGTCTAGTCTCTTCTTAAAAATCTCCAGTGTTGGAGCGCCCACAATTTCTGGAGGCAAGCTGTTCCACTGGTTAATTGTCCTCACTGTCAGGAAGTTTCTCCTGAATTCCAGGTTGCTTCTCTCTTTGATCAGTTTCCATCCATTGTTTCCTGTTCTGCCCTTTGGTGCTTTGGAGAATAACGTGACCCCCCTCTTCCTTGTGGAGATACTGGAAGACTGCTATCATGTCTCCCCTATTTCTTTTCTTTAGACTCACTAGCCAAACCCAATTCCTGCAATGCTCCTTCATATGTTTTAGTCTCCAGGCCTTTGATATTCTTAGTTGTTCTTCTCTGAATTTTCTCCAAAGTTTCAACATCTTTTTTGTAGTATGGCGACCAAAATTGGTTGAAGTATTCCAGGTGTGGTCTTAAATAGAACAGAATTCTTTATTGGTCAAGTGAATTTGTCTCTGGTGCATGAGCTCTCAGTGTACATACAAAGTGATAGGTCACAGATCATAAATCAGTTAAAATCGTTAAATCACAAGATACAAACAACAAGGGATAACTCATAAGATACCAACAGAAGAAGATAGTAGAAAACATGAGAAGAGAAGAAAGATGAGAAGGATAATAGCGATACAGCCTACATTCATAGGCCAGTTCCCGCATAATAAAAATGGAGAGGTCTGTTCTTAACATTCCCAGTTGCTGAGCTGCAGACATCTTCAAGGGCCTGAAGACCAGGAAAGCCCAGGGATAAACCTTCCGAGCCTTGAGCTGCCCTCCAACCTTCTGCCATGGAGACAGCGATGGCTTCCCCATCTCCTGAGAAGGTCCATCACCAATTTAGTGTGGTATACACAAAAGCCTGATTCCCGCAAAGACCATCTAACCGATTTCTGCTTTTAATCCTACAAATCTGAAAATTAAAATCTCAGCCCACAAAGCCTCCAGGTACTTTATATTTTACGTTTAATTTGAGCAATATAATTGCAGTGCGTCCAAAGAGCACAGTAAGGTCAGGATGGTAATTAAAGCTCTATGGTAGAAATATGTGCTCTCAAGATGTGATTAAATAATAAAATATTACTTAGCTAAGGTTTATCATTAAATTTGCATCTGTGTATAAATATTTAACTGTAAGATATCTGAACATAAACAAGATGTAGTTGTCACTGTTTTAAATAAATGATGCAAATATAAGCTGCCCCCCACCCGCCCTTCTCTCTGGCAAGCAATACTCACATTCGAAAGCTGTTGTCGTTGCATCAGGAAGAACCTGACTGATTACGTCCTGTAACATTAAAAATGAAGGCCGTTAGTTATACTCGTAATGGAAGACTTTTTACAGAATAATTAATATTCAGCTTTTCCTAGCATGTTAACTCCGGCTGCTGAAAGCAGAAGTGAAGCCACACATATTTCATACTTGGAAGAGATCCTTGTGTAGGATTGAAAAATGCCTCTATTTACCACCCAGAGTTGTTACTCGGCTGATGTAGAGCAGCAGCTCTCAGTGGGGTGTTTGCAAACTCAGTTTTTTTGCCTATTGCGCAGTTTCCACCTGACGTAGGCGACTGCTGGCTGTGAAAACTCCAGTCTTTTTCATAAACTCTTGTCTCTAAAGCAGGCCTGGGGAACTGTGGCCCTATTATGATTTGTGGACTTCAACTCCCAGAATTCCTGAGCCAGCCATACCGGCTCAGGAATTCTGGGAGTTGAAATCCACCGATCAGGGCCACAGCTCTAAAGTAAGAGGCAAAGAAGGAAAACTCTACGGTCTTTTCTATTCACTGAGCTCTGCCTCTCCAACAGCACTTTCTACTCCAGTGTTCCTCAACCGGGTGGACTTCGGAATTCTGGGAGCTGAGGTCCATACACCTTAAAGTTGCTGAGGCTGAGTGCTCTACTACTCCAATGTCCCTTGCTCTTCTGCATTTAGTCAAGTTTGCAGATGCCAAATGCCTTCCAGAAATGGGGCACCCTTTGAAAAACCATCCAAACAACAGTTGCTTTATCAGTGAGATGGGCAGCATACAGATTTCTTACATACATACATGCATGCATACATGCATGCTTGCACACATGCATAATCTAACAACACTCCAATACAATATTAAAGGTCCAGTATTTTTTTATTTTTATTTTTTATTTTAATTCCATTTATATCCCGCCCTTCTCCGAAGACTCAGGGCGGCTTACAAGCTTAGCAGTAGCCTTCATTCTATGTATGTGCCTGCTTATTAGGGCTTTCACACACACCCCAAGCGGCATTATTACAAAGTCAGCTTAATTGCCCCCAACAATCTGTCCTTGACTTATAACCATTCAGAGACTGTTCAAAGATACAAGGGCATTGAAAAAATCCCCATGGTTACAATGATCAAAATGTGGGTGTATGTATTTATGATGGTTGCAGCACCCTGATTGCCATCTGTGACCTTCCCAAGTAGCTTCCAACAAGCAAAGTCAATGGGGGAAGCTGGATTCGCTAAACCATGCGATTCCCTTAACAACTGCAATGATCCACTTAACAACCATGGCCCAAAAAGATTATATAGTCGGATGTGACTCACTTAACAACCCATTTGCTCAGCAATGGAAATTCTAGTTCCAACTGTGGTTTAAGTTGAGGACTTCCTGTATTGTCAATCTGAAGTTAATTTCAACAAGGAAATAAGCTGGAAATGGTTTTAATGAATAACCCAATATGGCTGTAAGGACCCACTTCAAAACCTCATCCCAAGAAAGCAGAATTCTTGAAGCAGATTCATCCCATTAGGAGAAGTTGACAGCAGGCATCGAAGGCAGGATCTGAGGGTTTCCCACGTGAATCAATAGGTTAAAGGAGCAGCTAGCAAACCCCACCCCAACAGTCCATCCGGTCAGTTCGAACGGGCCAATCCCCAAGTGTTAAGTCAGCTGTGGGAACGGGACTGATAAGACTCCGTTCCCAAGGCTGTGAAAACGTTGTTGGGTCTTCACTCCTCTCCTTCCATCCTAAGAGATAAGGCGGACACACATTCCTCTCTCACCCCAGGTTGGCATCAAGGGGAAAATAGTTCAAAGAGCAAGCAGATAGAGGAAGCGACATTGAAGCAGCTAAGTGAAAGGCCAATACCCATACCATCCCCCCAAAGGCCCCCCCCCCGGAGTTTGGCAGAACCCATAGAGGAAAAGGAAAGGAAAGGAAGCGCCCCCCCCCAAAGAAATGGGTTCTGACAATGACGTTATTCCTCTGACAATATGAACCTGAAATGGCCACGGAGGGAAGCACCTTCAGCTCGCCACGTATGCTCATTTTATCATGTTAAACCAGTAATAGGTGAAAATGTGTAGATATGTGTAATAGAAGTAACAACATAATGTAATTTCAGAACACATATATGTATGCATATTCTTCCCTTTCTTTCATTCAGTGTTACCCTAATTGTAGAAAAAAATGAGAGCAGGCAACGAAAGAGAAAAGAATATAACTAATTCTGGTTTACCTCGATTCTGTTCATTACCCCTCTCCACAGCTGTCCAGCTTTGCAAATTATCAGTTCTGTACACTACTCAGGAACCTACTTTGGCTCTTGAATTTCACTTTTTCAGAATCTTGTTCATTTCCCTGCAACAACTTTCTTCTTTCATTTCTTTCACTAGTCTTTCTTTCATATATTTGTTTTGACCTTTACTTCTTCTCTTGGTATATCAAACCCCTTCAGTTTGGACTGCCCACTTTTACACGTAATCCACATTAATTCAGGGCCTATTTGTTCTTCACAGTCACTACTTGTTTTACAGGCCTGATGTAGCCCATCATCCCCAGCCCTTTCCGACTCCTTTTTATGGTTCTCCTGACACCCAATTCTCACTTCCACAAGCGCACCCTCAGACACAGCCGTTTTGACAAATACTTGTTTCTTGCAGCCCCCCTTTTTTTTAATCCCATTTATATCCCGCCCTTCTCCGAAGACTCAGGGCGGCTTACAATCTAAAGCACAAATCAATGTGCTTGGCAATAGCCTTCATTCTATGTATATGCCTGCTTATTAGGGCTTTCGCCCCCCTCCCAAGCAAATAGTTTGACAAATAGTTGTTCCATTATGTTCTTAGCAGCACTTGACTGTCTTAAAATTTCTCCCGACTATTTCCTTCTCTTTAGTAATCATTCTGTCCAGATACAAAACTTCACCTACCTGCTCACAGCTTTCAACATTTGCAGTATCTATGACTTGCAAGTACCGTAGTTTCCGGCGTATAAGACGACTTTTTAACCCATGAAAATCTTCTCAAAAGTCAGGGGTCGTCTTATACGCTGGGTGCTGAAACTTTAGGGACAGGGCTGGCTGGAAAACCTGGAGCGGATCTTCCATTTAGTCTGCGCAGGGAAAGCGGGACCAATTGGAGTAGAAGCTGCAGTCTGTGATTTTTTACAGGCTGGGGTCTGTGCGTCTTTCCTTCTAAAGTTGAAGAGCAGCTGTAGGAAGGTGGGGAATGCAAGAGCAACTTGAAAGGCAGGTGGGGAATGCCATAGCCAGAGCAGCTGCTTAGCTCTAAGGACACATTTGACTCAGGAACTGGGCGGGCTGGCTGGAAAACCAGGAGCGGATCTCCCATTTGGTCTTTTTTTTTAAAATCACATTTATATCCCGCCCTTCTCCGAAGACTCAGGGCGGCTTACAATTTAAAGCACAAATCAATGTGCTTAGCAATAGCCTTCATTCTATGTATATGCCTGCTTATTAGAGCTTTCACACACACACACCCCACAAGCAGCATTATTACAAAGTCAGCTTATTGCTCCCAACAATCTGAGTCCTCATTTTACCTACCTCGGAAGGATGGAAGGCTGACTCAACCTTGAGCCTGGTGGGATGAGAACCTGCACTAATTGCAGGCAGCTGGTGTTACTTAAGGCTCTGCGCAGGGAAAGCTTTAGAGTGAATTAGGAAAAGTGAAAAAGTGAATTAGGAAAATAGGAAACGGTTGCTAGAATTGGGTATGTGTAGTTTAACGAAGAGAAGGGTGAGGGGTGACATGATAGCAGTGATCCAATATCTCAGGCACTGCCACAAAGAAGAGGGAGCCAAGCTATTCTCCAAAGCACCTGAAAGCAGGACAAGAAGCAATGGATGGAAACTAGTCAAGGAGAGAAGCAACCTAGAACTAAGGAGAAACTTCCTGACAGTTAGAACAATTAACCAGTGGAACAACCTGCCTCCAGAAGTGGTGAATGCTCCAACACTGGAAGTTTTTAAGAAGAGACTGGACAGCCATTTGTATGAAATGGTATAGGGTTTCCTGCCTTAGCAGGGGGTTGGACTAGATGACCTCCAAGGTCCCTTCCAACTTATTATTATTATTATTAATTATTATTATTATTATTATTATTATTATTATTATTATTATTATTATTATTATTATTTTTAATCCACTTGCACTGTTTTATGTTTACATGTTTGATGACAAACAGCCTTATGTTTATAAGTGACAGTTTTCCTACTAAGTACCTGCATGTCATAAGCATTTGAATTAAAATTACCATATTAAAATCAAATCTGATGTTTTTTAATTTTTATTTGGTGTGCGTTGGAAGAGGGGTAGTCTTATACGGCAAGTATAGCCCAAGCCCTATAATTTAACAGGAAATGTAGGGGGTCGTCTTATACGCCCAGTCGTCTTATACGCCGGAAAATACGGTAGTCATTTCATTTTCCTTCTCAAACACAGCTGCCTCGGTTTCTGACGCACTAATATTCAGGTGCCTTCTTCCTACACTGTAAAGCCTACAATCTAACATTCAGGGTCTTGGCCAGCAAGGCACTGTCAGACTCACTTTCACATCCACAGCCAACATGGCTAACACCACGGCAACGATCCCTGATGCATTTAGCCATAAATATGTTAAGTAACCAAGGGGGGAAATCACACGTCGTTGTCTTGCTGCCTACTAAACAACTGTCTAATCATTCTAGCTACAGGTGGTCCTCAACTTACAACAGTTCATTTAGTGACCATTCAAAGTTATAACAGCACTGAAAAAAGTCACCTATGACCATTTTTCACACTTTCGACTGTTGTTGCAGCATCTTTGAGTCATGTGATCAAAATTCAGATGTTTGGCAATGTACTCGTATTTATGACGGTCACAGCGTCCCGGGGTCACGTGATCCGCTTTTGTGACTTTCTGACAAGCAAAGTCAATGGGAAAGCCAGATTCACTTAACAACCATGTTACTAACTTAACAACTGCAGTGGTTCACTTAACAACTGTGCCAGGAAAGGTTGTAAAATAGGGCACTTAACAAATGTCTCATTTAGCAACAGAAATTTTGGTCTCAATGTTGGTCATTAAATCGAGGAGTACCTGTATACATGTTTTCTCATTCCATCTTATCATATTCAATAATCAACTGTCCATTCTACATCAATACAAAACAGTCCATAATTCAATCTTATTTCTATTACAAAATGCATTGCCACATCAACAAATGTATCATACGCTTTCTTATATTCATTTATTTATCAGAGATGGCTGAAAATCTGGTTTCAACATGTACACTATAAAAGAGGAAGGCCTGCAAAATTATCTTAGAACAACTCCAAAACATTTGACTATACATTTTTGCTCCATTGCAAAGAATTTAACTGTTGACAAACAACACATACCCAGGGGGAGGGCCTTCTCTGTGGGTGTGCCGGCCCTTTGGAACCAGCTGCCTGTAGAGCTTCATTCCGCCGGGACCTGAAGACCTGGCTCTTTGAGCTTTCTGGCCTGGACTGAGAGTATTAACTGGGGTTTTTATTTCAAGGTTAATGTAATCATTTTAATTGTTTTTAATTTTTTGTAATCTGCTATATTGTTTTTAAAAACCTTGTGAACCGCCCTGAGTCCTACGGGAGAAGGGCAGTATATAAGTCTAATAATAAATTAATAAATAAATAAAATACCTGTATCAACAACCCATCAGGTGTTTCATTTCTCCTACTGAATGAGTACTTTTTTAACCAGCCCCCCCCCTCTGAAACAATCCTGTCTTTGATGATTGCAAGTGTTAAGGACAGAGCCAAGCAAGCATGTGAAAGCAGTGTTTCTCAACCTCAACAACCATGCTGGCTGAGGAATTCTAGAATTCCACTGCTTTAAAGAATCAGTAGAGAATAATCTAATTCTATAGCTTTGTTGAAAAATTTATTATTATTGAATGTAAACCTCTTTTTATTTTAAAGTGGAGGATGAAGGTATAGCTGAACCATATTAAGGAACAGCTAATCCCTATTATACGCTTCTAATTTTATTACTAAACAAATGGAGTTAAAGAACCCAAAGTAACTTAAAGAGAAAAGGCAACACAGACTAAGCCAAGATATGTGTATTTATTGATTTAGGGTACAGCATATATAAACTTCTATGTATAAATGGAATAAAGGAACCAATGCCCCCAGAACTACTTTGTTTTCAACGGGGGGGGGGGGGGGGAGCCCGGGAATCAGTTCTAAAGAAGCAGCACAGTCAGCCACCAAAAATGGCGCCATCAAGTCTCAGTCTGTCTCCTCTTCCTAAGGTGGGACCCCATTAATAGTTTTGAACTGATCAGGCTGATTCCAGTGGGAGAAGGTGGTCCCACAGATAACAAGATGTCTTCTCCCAGTCTCTTCATGTGAAAGAAAAGAACAGAACCACTGCAACACAAGTCACAAACCCCAACACATGCTGGTGCTCCTGAAGATGCCAAGGCTAATGTACCAAAGGCCAGTGCAAGGTTTCAAAGGAACCATCCAGGTCCCAACGTAAGTCTCTTGTAGTTTTATACTTCACTGGTTTGCCATAAAACCAAATCACAACACAAATTACAGGACAATCATAAGACCATATATAACAAAATTAAAAACAGTAACAGCAGAAATAAAAGGAAATAACTTAAGTAACACCAGCTGCCTGCAATTAGTGCAGGTTCGCATCCCACCAGGCTCAAGGTTGACTCAGCCTTCCATCCTTCCGAGGTAGGTAAAATGAGGACCCAGATTGTTGGGGGCAATTAAGCTGACTTTGTAATAATGCCGCTTGGGGTGTGTGTGTGAAAACCCTAACAAGCAGGCATATACATAGAATGAAGGCTACTGCTAAGCTTGTAAGCCGCCCTGAGTCTTCGGAGAAGGGTGGGATATAAATGGAATTAAAATAAAATAAAATAAATAAAATAAATACAAATCATATTTCTGGATCATTCATACAATTTACTCCAAATCAGATCTACATATGCAATTCCCAAATATACTGTTTTATTCAGAGACATGTATGTAACATTTGGGTTCGGATGCCACATAAAATATGTTGTTCTAATATATAACTCCCAAATGGGCCACTTGTTTGACATGTGATTCAAGATACTGACCAACAAAAATCGTTTACTAGGGGCAACACTCACTCTTGTAAGTGTGTACCCACACACACATAATAGTGTACATGGGTGCATGGAGCAATTTACTCCTCGGATATGTTCATGTCCTGATTTACTAGCTGAAGCTGATCACTAATGCAGAAGAGCTAATATGATGACCGCCATGTTTTGGACATCCCTGCCCATAAACCCAATCTGCCTGACCAGTGGTCAATGATTTTAAACAAATCCTTCCAAGACCTCTGCAGGGCTCTGACATCTATTACTGAGAACCCATGCTTGGGAATGACGTGCACAGTCAATTTTGTGCATGTGTCAAGGCTGCCTTGAAAAAGGGGCAAAAGAGAAAGGAACATAAATGGGACAAAAACCTGAAACCCGATTAAAGCAGGTTGAAGTTCAACCCCTGAAAGAGCCAAATCTTCTGCTCACTCCTCCTGAACCCCGAATGCAGCCCCGGATGCATTAGAAGTCCTGGAGATGTGGCTTAATGCTAATGTCCCTGAGGGAGTCTGCCCATCCCACCAGACTGCATAGGGCAGACGTTCTCCAGGTCGCCTCCCTGGAATTTGGACATCAGTGAGACCTCAGAAGGGGCCCTTTTCTATGGCTGCTCTTGCCCCGTAGAACAGAGACCTACAACCTTTCCGGCTTTGCTGACCGGCGGGGAAGGGGGAGGGAAGGTGAAGAGGAGATGGTTCCACACGAGCGGTGGGCAAGTGCATGCACGTGCAGCTCCATTTGCAAATGGAGCGTGTGTGCGCCCATGCTTGCCTGCTGCTTGCGCAAGTGGAGGTGCACGTATGCATGTGCTCCCCAGCCACTTCCATGGCCCAGTTCCAAAGGGCTCAAGGCCCAGTAATGGGTCATGTCCCGGGGGTTGGGGACGACCCCCGCTGTAGAACACTTCTCCCCAAGGAAAGCTGTTGGAGCATCCTAGGAGATGATTGAGGTTCCTGGGGGCTTTGGGGGATCTTGGTTTAATTTTTCTTTTTCCACCTTCATTGTTTCATTATTGCTGACAGGTGCCCAGAGTTAACCCACACCCTAACCCTTACAATAGGTGGCTATATAAACCTTTTAAATAAGTAGCTATGCATAAACAAAATTCAAGCCATGTGCAGGATATTATTATTGTCTGTTCACAAGGATGCAAGGTCACAGCCACCAGTCCTGCGGCTGCTTATTCACACGAACCCAGGATGTTACCGACACATGTGGGGTGGGGCCTTTTGCAATTGACAGATCAACATTCTGCAGATTTCCTAACCGCCATCAAACCCTTTTTTCGTACAACCACTGGAAAGAGTGGATGGCCACTGGTCTGAAATGACATAGGATGCAGCAGGGGGTTGGACTAGATGGCCTCCAAGGTCCCTTCCAACTCTTACTATTCTGTGTCCTATCGGTTCCCGCCGTAATCTTTCCACTCGCGACGGGAGGGCAATCTGCGGCCGAGATCCGGGGGATTTCAGAGAACGACTCGGGCCCCGTTCCGGAAGGGAGGCGCCTCGAAGCAAGGCGAGGGCTCCGGGGCAGGCAGGGGGTCTCTTCCAGCAACGGGGCCCCCACAATCCGCCCAGGGCCCCGCAGAGGCAGGCGGGCCTGGCCCCAAGGCCGGAGGGCGACGCCAAGCCCCCCGCGGGGCCCGCAGCCGCCCCCCCGCCCCCCGCGCCCCTCCCTCACCAGCACGTCGCGGAAGAGCAGCTGCGGCGCGGGGTGCACCGTCCAGTCCACGGCGCCGCCGCCGTCCGGGATGCGGATGCGGATGACCAGCGCGGGCCGGGCCGGCTCCATCCCGGGGTCGCCCAGGGCCAGCAGGAGCATCCCCGGGCGGCGGCGGGCGCTCTCCGCGGGACTAGGCCGCGCCAGGCCGGAAGGGCTCGGGCCGCAGGCCCCGCCCCCGCGCGCCGCCCCGCCCCCGCGCGCCCCGCCCCCGCTCGCCCCGCCCCCTCCCTCCTGCCCTCGCGGGCGCGCGCCCGCCTGGCCCGCGGAACGCCGCGCCACCGGAATCCAGGAAGAGCCCCCCCCCCCGCCTCCCTTCTCTCTCTGGAAATTGCAATGGCACTAGGAAAAGTGGCATGAGCGTTTTTCACACTTACGACCATTGCAGCCTCCCCGTGGTGGTCACGTGATCAATGACTTGGTAACTGATTTCCATTTGTGAGGGTTGCGGTGTCCTGGGGAGGGGTCATTTGAGCCTCTTTTGCGACCTTCTAAGAAGCCAAGTCAATGGGGGCAACTGTGTTGCCAACTTAGTAACTGTGGTGATTTACTCAATAACTGCCAAGAAAGATTGTAAAATGGAGCCAAACTCACTTAACAATAGAAATTTTGGGCTCAGTTGTTGTCGTAGTAAGTCGAGGACTAGCTGCATAGAACATAGGATAAGATGTGTTGGTACAAGGTGCGTGGGGGAGACAAAAATTGTGAATATTCCGAGAAGAATAATTACAGGGTTTGCTGGTTGCCATCGCGGCTCGTGTTCTGCGGATGCCGTGGCACAAGAATGGCGTTTCCTAAACAAACATAACACAAGAGCTTTTTTTCAGAAATGGGTGGCGTAGAAATGTAATAAACAGGTAAATAATCAGCAGCATACTAATTTAATTAATAAATAAAATAAACATTTGGCCAAAAAGGATTCAGTGCTGGGAAAAGAGAAGCACATCCATTTGAAAGCCAACCCAGAAAGTGAACTGAAGGGCCACCCGGCTGGACCAGTTTTTTTACCCAATCTGTGGGATTCTGACCCCTCAGCGTTAGCCCAAGACCCAGCTTGGCCCCAAAGGCTTAGGAAGGCCTTGGCTGGGGCGGCGGGGCATAGACGGCGCCCGTGCTGCCCCTCCCGCATTCTGCATCCTTCTCAAAAGGCATACCTTTGCATTGGGGTGGGGCTATCAATGCCAGTTAAGGTGGGGCATATGCCTTGGAACTGGCAGCGCCGTCTCTGTCATCCGTCCATCTTTAAGAGCCCTGGTGGTGCTGGGGAGAGAATGCAGTATTGCAGGCTAATTTTGCCGACTGCCAGTGGTTCGATTCTCACCCGCTCAAGGTTGACTATCTTCTATATCAGAGGCTCCCAACCTTTTTGGCACCAGGGACAGGTTCTGTGGAGAATGAATTTTCCACGGACCAAAAGGGGCCTGGTTTCATGCACTGCCTGCATCCAGTGGACGGGCCTTCAGTTGTTTGCACGGCCCAGTTGCTGGTATGCCACGGCCTGGTGCCGGTCCACGGATCGGGGGCTGGGAACCCCCGTTCTATGTCAAATCTATCTACTATCCATCCATCCATCTCATTTAGAAAGTGCCTATCTCCCTCACAGTGAACCTGGGTATGTGTGTAAAAATAAGACATAAAAATATGAAAACTAAATACTATAATGCAAACATAGATTACAACACAAAATATTTTGGAGGTCCAGCCGATCTGAATCCGACCGGTTGCGACTAAGGTCGTTTATGAGATCTTATCTCACGACAATGAGGGTGGCAAGGTCTAACCACTTTGCCACCCTCATCGCGTCCGCAGATAATCGCCCGGCCGCCCTGTTTAGGGTAACCCGCTCCCTCCTTGATCAGGAGGCGAGGGAGGAGCCCTTGCAGGGTCGTGCCGAGGAGTTTAGCCGATATCTGTCGAACAAAATCGCTCGGATTCGGACCGGTTTGGACTCCGACTGGGCAGAGTCTGACGATGAGGACACGGGCAGTCTTGTCGATGTTATCTGGGAGGAGTTTGACCCTGTGACTCCTGAAGACGTGGACAGGATCATGGGGAAGCTGAGCTCCACCACGTGTTTATTGGACCCGTGTCCCTCCTGGCTGGTTTATGCGGCCCGGGATGGGACACGAGGCTGGCTCCAGGCAGTGATAACTGCTTCCTTGAGTGAGGGTAGTTTTCCCGCCGCCTTGAAGGAGGCGGTGGTGAGACCCCTCCTCAAGAAGCCTGCCTTGGACCCAGCAATATTAAACAACTTTCGTCCGGTCTCCAACCTTCGCTTTCTTGTGAAGGTTGTTGAGAGCGTGGTGGCGCATCAGCTCCCTTTGTTCTTGGAGGAAGCCGATTATCTGGACCCGTACCAATCGGGTTTCAGGCCCGGGTACAGCACGGAGACGGCATTGGTCGCGCTGGTGAATGATCTCTGGCGGGCTCGGGACAGGGGTTGTTCCTCTGTCCTAGTCCTATTAGACCTCTCAGCGGCTTTCAATACCATCGACCATGGTATCCTGCTCCGGCGTCTCAGGGGGTTGGGAATGGGAGGCACAGTTTTTCAGTGGTTCTCCTACCTTCTGGGACGTTCGCAGTCGGTGTTGGCAGGGGGGCAGAGGTCGACCTTGAGGCCTCTCATTTGTGGAGTTCCCCAGGGATCGGTCCTCTCGCCTCTCCTGTTCAACATCTATATGAAGCCTCTGGGTGAGATCATTCGTGGTTTTGGAGTTGGGTATCATCAGTATGCTGATGATACCCAGCTTTTCATTTCAACCCCAAACTACCCCAGTGATGCCCTCGACGTGATGTCCCGTTGCCTGGAGGCGGTCCGGGTCTGGATGGGGAGGAACAGGCTTCGGCTCAACCCTGAAAAGACTGAGTGGCTGTTCGTGCCGGCATCCCGGGAAATTCAGATTACTCCATCTCTTGCTATGGGGGGTGAGCTATTGCCCCCCGTAGATAGGGCGCGCAACTTGGGGGTCCTCCCACAGCTCTCTTTAGAAGATCATATAGGAGCTGTGACTAGGGGGGCCTTTGCCCAGGTTCGCCTGGTGCGCCAGTTGCGGCCCTATCTAGACCAGGATGCCTTGCGTACAGTCACTCATGCGCTCGTGACCTCTCGTTTGGACTACTGTAATGCTCTCTACATGGGGCTGCCCTTGAAGACCACTCGGAGGCTCCAACTGGTGCAGAATGCAGCTGCGCGAGTTGTGTTGGGAGTCTCCTGATACTCCCATGTTACACCTTTTTTGCCCTCCAGGTGAGATTCAAGGTGCTGGTAATGACCTACAAAGCCCTACATGGCATGGGTCCGGATTACCTACGGCAGCACCTGCAGCCGGCGTCAATCTCCCTCTGTCCAGTGCGCTCCCACAGAGAGGGCCTCCTCAGGGTGCCTCCGATCAGAGAATGTCGACTGGTGGCCCCCAGGGGGAGGGCCTTCTCTGGGGGCGTGCCAGACCTGTGGAACCGCTTGCCGGTTGAGCTCCGGATGGCCCCTGACCTTCGCTCCTTCCGACGTGATCTAAAAATCTATTTATTTGAGCAGTCCGGCCTGGTCTGATGGGTTTGGGGTTGGGTTTTTTAATATGGTTTTAACTATTGTATATATCGGGCATAAATTATTGAATTGTTTTTTAACTTTTGTACTTTTTTTAATATTTATTGCCCTGTACACCGCCCTGAGTCCTTCGGGAGAAGGGCGGTATAAAAATTTAATAAATAAATAAATTTAATAAATATTTTAAATTAAAAATGGGGAGGGCCTTCAAGAGATTAACCAGCCCTATGGCTGCAAGCACCTCTGTCGGGGCCAAGCAGATTTATTTATTTATTTATTTATTTTATTGGATTTGTATACCGCCCTATTCCCGTAGGACTCAGGGCGGTTTACAGGGCAGTTAAAACCATGAATACAAAAAATTAAAAACAAATAAAACAATTAAATTAAATTCAAGCCCCAAGAGTAAATCTAAAACCCAGTTAAATTAACAACCCCACAGTCTGGACCAAACAGATCGAAGAGCCAAGTTTTCAGGTCCCGGCGAAATGAGCAAAGGTCGGGGGCAGTCCTAAGTTCTGTGGGTAGTTGGTTCCAAGAGCCAGGTCTTCAGATATTTCCGGAAGGCCAGGAGACAGGGTGGTGGTGGTGGTTGTGTACTCTGATGCTGCTGAAGGCAGCGGGTGGTACTCCAGGGCCAGTTAACATCATAACCAGACCTGTGATCTTGACATACAGGTAATCCTCGCCCTGCTAAGCAAGACAGTTGTTAAATGACTTTTGGAGAAGAGCCTAATGCTGGGAACGATTGAGGGCAATAGAAGAAGGGGACGACAGAGAATGAGGTGGATGGATGGAGTCACTGAAGCAGTAGGCGTGAGCCTAGATGGACTCCAGAAGATGGTAGAGGACAGGAAGGCCTGGAGGAACATTGTCCATAGGGTCGCGATGGGTCGGACACGACTTCGCAACTAACAACAACAACAACATGACCTTTCTTGCCACAGTTGTTAAGTGAATCCTTGGTGAAGTTAGTAATATGGTTGCTAGGTGAATGGCTTCCCCCATTAACTTTGTCAGGAAGTTGCCAAAGATGATCACATGACCATGGGGCATGGCAACCGTTATAAAGACATGCCAGTTGCCAAGCGTCCAAATTCTGATCATGTGACCATGGGGATGCTACAACGGTCGTGTGAAAAAGTCATAAATCATTTTTTGTAACTGGTCACTAAATGAATGATTATAAGCTGAGGACTACCTTATACCCCACATCTATCATTTTTATCAAATGCACATCTCTGAGCCTCTTGAAAATTTCAAAACTTATTTGTGACCTAGTGGTGGGGATAAGAAAGTTCACACTTTGCTGGGCTCAAAACCATAACTCTGGGAAAAGCAGTTTCCCTGCAGCCCCTCCCCCCATTAACCCATCTGGCACATAAGCAAGAATTACATTTGACTGTTTTCCCAAGTAGACAGTAACTACATTTCTCTTTAGTCCATCAGTTCGTGTATCCAACGAAGTGAGCTGCTCACATCACAAAAGCGTACGCCTTTCCATCAAAATTAGTTTGTGGGGAGAGATGCTAGCAGATTCCTGATTCTTTGTCACTCAAGGACCTCTGCAATTTCCTCAAAATTTCAGTTTGAAGCAAATTTGGTGACTCTAATTGGCTTGTTTTCCTAACCTCAGCATGAGTTAAACTTGCTGGCTGGGGAATTCTGGGATTTGAAGTCCATCTATCTGAAATTGACTGAGATTGAGAAACACCAAACTGCTGCAGCTTTTCAACCTTGGTGAGTTTCCACAAAAGAATGTGCCAGCCATGCAACATGTTATTTGGGGGGGAGGTTGCAATTATATCTTTTCCCTCGAAAATCCAACGTCAGGCTTGAAACCTCCTTCCTAATTCCCCAAAATGTTCCCCACCTGGGTACAGATTGCGCAAGCTTAACAACATTCCGCAACTTACCTCAGCCAGCTCGAGGGGCTTCGTAATTGTTTTTGCCAACCTATAAATTTTTGAGTAACAACAAAATTATTGTGATTTTTCTTACTAAATTATTCATATATTACAAAGCATGTATGTAACAAGGGCCATGAATCAAAAAGCATATAATGACTCTATCTTGGAGTCATTTCTTCAAAGAAAAACTCAAATAGATTTATGTATACAAGTTAACTAAGAGACCATG
Organism: Vipera berus; assembly: GCF_964194415.1. Classification (NCBI taxonomy): domain Eukaryota; kingdom Metazoa; phylum Chordata; class Lepidosauria; order Squamata; family Viperidae; genus Vipera; species Vipera berus. The sequence goes on along the minus strand of NC_138215.1, from coordinate 1,879,804 downwards.
ATTTTAATAGTGTTCATAATTCTACCTGCTCCTTCTCCAGCTTCGTACATTCTTTTCTTTAAAGTACTACACTTTTAAAATGAATTTTAAAATTCGAAGCTTTCCTTTCGGGAGACAATTGCTTTCCATCACATTTAGCAGTTGAGTCTAATTGGTACTATTGCAATCACTGAAATAACAATTTTTTTCATGAGGTAACCCAGAGCTCATAAACTGTGCTTAAAGGGATGCTAATATCTCTGTACTGGCTAAGTGTTTTGTATTTCTGAAATAAAAGCAAGAAGACGTTGCCCTCATACATCATTGAGCTTTTTATTTACTTGTCTATTACAGACGACAGAAACTTCTCACGAGAGCCTAGGATCCAAAGGCCACATGGTCCAGTTCCTCAAGAGATACTTAATGGGATTTTGATTGCCAGAATGGTGGTTGATTCTTTCCATAAATATAGCATCCTGTTATTTATGTTTATATTATAAAACATTAATGTAAACAAAACAGTGAAATGCAAGCTGCCCATTATCCAGGATAATTTTTTTTTCATTTAATTATAACAGCTTTTCACAGGGCTCCAGCCAATTCACAATAATGACAATATACAAATGTTCATTTAGATTATTGGTGTGAGCCAGATTATATTGAGTTATCTACAGTTTCTTCAGTCTTATTGTTCACGGAAATAAAACCTTACAATATTAGGTTTCCAACTATTTCAAGCATGTTTTCATCATAAAAGATGAGCTTTTTGAGATTTCTTCTCAAGAAATGAAATACCAAAATAGTACTTAAAAAGGCCACTCTGAAATCAAGAAAGAAACCACTAAGATTTATTTAATTTAATTTAATTTAATAACATTTATATACCGCCCTTCTCCCTGAGGACTCAGGGCGGTTCACAGGGCAGAATAAAATACCAAATACAAACATTAAAAAGAGATTAAACAGTTGCCCTAGTTAAAACAATAGGAGTACAATTCTAAAAACCCCAAGATAAAATTAAGAGACTAAAGATAAAACAACCCCACCGATCCCCATCAGGCTAGGCCAGCTTGTACAAACAAAAACGTCTTGAGATCGCGACGAAAGGAGCGAAGATCGGGCGCCATCCGGAGCTCTACCGGTAGCTGATTCCACAGCTCCGGAGCGCCCACAGAGAAGGATCTCCCCCTGGGGGCCACCAATCGACATTCTCTGATCGGTGGCACCCTGAGGAGGCCCTCTCTGTGGGAACGCACAGGGAGCTTGATGCCGGCAGCAGATGTTCCCTAAGGTACTCCGGCCCCATGCCATGGAGGGCTTTAAACACCGTTACCAGTACCTTGAATCTCACCCGGAAGACAACTGGCAACCAATGCAGCTCACGGAGCAGAGGTGTAACGTGGGAGTATCGGGAGACTCCCAACACAACTCTCGCGGCTGCATTCTGTACCAGTTGGAGCTTCCGGGTGGTCCTCAAGGGCAGCCCCATGTAGAGAGCGTTGCAGTAGTCCAGACGAGAGGACACGAGCGCATGAGTGACCGTGCACAAATCATCCCGGCTAAGATAGGGCCGCAACTGGCCTTGCTAAGCTTGAAATGGCCATGTGCTTCATTTTACAACGCTACATCTTGGTTTCATTTGGCTCTCAAGTTTTAAAAGCTGACAAAAATGAAAAGATTTCAGAAATGGCAGAGCTACGTACTACTTCTGTCAAAGCCATCAGTTCCCTACATATGTTGCAATTCCTCAAAGTTTCAGACCCACCATTTGGCCAGGACTTGAGAGTTGCAGTCCCCACACATCTGGAGGAAGCTATGTGGAGAAAGCCAAGGCTTTCCATCCAAAGGCTCATTCTCTGTTTTCTGCATTTCTAACTTAAAATCTCCAGGCTGAAGTTTAGTTCTGGAATTAAAAGAAATGCCCAAGAGGCCCCACCCCCCAATCGATCTTTACACAAACATCAATGCCCGAGACTATTACATATTGGCATCTGTAAGCATTAATGCAAGCCTGACATTTCCATTAACACGTATACACAAAGCATCCAACAAATTTCAGCTTTTTGGATTAGTAAACAATACTCCACGGATGAGGCTTCCATTAATAATGTTTCTTATTGTTGGAAAATCTCTAGTGGACAAATTTGTCAAACACAAAAGGTCTAAAAGTGAAATATAGTAATTAAGACTCTCACTTTATTGATTGGAGAGCTTAAGTAATTTTTCATTACTAACGTAAGATTTAATACATAAAAGTAGTTAAAGATTCTGTCTTGGCACTAGCCATTAGCATGTAATTGAACTAGTAAAAAAGATCAGTTTAACCTATGTTGATTACCACCTTACCTTTGAAAGGCAATTAAGGATCTCAATCATGGCAACAAGATTTGATTGTGTGGCCTTTATTGGACATCGATCTTTTAGGAAAGCGCAGTTACATTTTCCATTAATTTACAGTAGCAGTTTAACTCTGGTACCTTCCACCATTGACCCAGATAAGATGTCAGGCTAAGTACTCGTTTAGTTTAAGGTGCTCCCATCACACATTCCTCTTTAAAGGGACACCGAAATGAGTCCGGTATCTATCAAGCAGGCTTAGGTGAAGGTTTCAGTTACTGGTGTGTGTTTCATCAGGCTGAACTCCCTCATGTTCAGCATCTCCTTTGCTGTTGTTAAGCACTGCCCTTCTGCCAAAAGGAAGAAATAATTAAAACAGGGTAGAAACATCAAAACACAAAGCACAGCAACTATTGCATTTCCTGGAAGGTCACGTATTCCAGGCATCTTAAATGCATTTTGAAGAGCTATTAAAAATACCTGCCAAGGCCTTTTATTGCCAATGATGCTAGAGGACCAGGAAATTGGGGGGGCGGAGAGAGAGAGATTTGACCAGGACCAAAATCCAGAAATAATTAGCCATGTAGCATTTGTGTGTGTGTGTGTGTGTGTGTGTGTTGGGGGGAACTGAAAGCCAAGAGTAAGGATATTCCCAAGAATGGAGTGGGGAAATGGGAAAGAAAAAAAAATACTTATGAGGACATGGAACCAAAAGAAAATTGCTGCAGGAACCGGTTCAAGTGGTGTTTATGTCATTTGGATACAATACCTTATTTTATACTACCATAGATGTGAAAACAACCTTCTACATTTTCTTCTCTCCTGCAAGTAACGTGCTGCAAGAGTCAGACTTTATGTGTGAAGGCAGGATGAAGCAGCTTCGCATTTGAGATTCTTGCAAAATGATCGCGTAGACACACGTGAATTATTTTAGATTGTCGTATTTGAGTTCGCACACCGTATCAAGCCATCAAGTGATCTGCTTGGCTGAAATGTGTATTAGGAATTCTAGCTTCAGTGGCTTATAAATCATGGGACAGATCAGAGTAGGGAGAACACAGGCAATTGGGGTTGTTAAAGAGATCACAGGTAAAACAAGACTAGAATTACCCACACGGCCCAAATTGTTTTTATCCTTTACAACAGGAATGCAAGAACTGAACAGTTGACATAGGCATAAGCCATTTGTATTTGAATGTAAGTATAGGATTTGTTTTGGGAGGGAATAGACAATGAAACTTTATACATTGTAAAAAGGTAAAGGTTCCCCCACACATGCGTGCTAGTCGTTTCCAACTCTAGGGGCCGGTGCTCATCTCCGTTTCAAAGCCGAAGAGCCAGCGCTTGTCCGAGGACATCTCCGTGGTCATGTGGCCGGCATGACTAGACGCCAAAGGCGCACGGAATGCTGTTACCTTCCCACTGTAGTGGTTCCTATTGTGCTAAGCCTAAATTTTGGAGTAACTCAACTTACCTAAATTAGCAAATCAGCTAGTAGTTCATAATGCTTGACTGCTGCTGAAGGGCTTCTCCCAATGGCGGCAACTACCACTATGACTTAAGCGTAAACAGGAAATCCAATCTTGGTTTTCCAAACAAGTCAGGAATTGGAAGAGAAGAACCAATCAGGTTTCTGACTATGGATTGTGGTTTCTGTGCCACAACAAGCGCCACTATGTCCTGCAGGAGAGGCTGCCCCAGAACCAATCTGCCAGGGACCATCAGCTGCTGGAACCCAGGAGGGGGCCCTTTTTGGCTGTTGCATCTGCCCTTTGGATGATCAGATTGGCCCTGGTATTGCTGTTTTTTGCAAGGTCTTCAAGAGGTGGTTTTGTCACTGGGCTTGGAGATCTGGATGTGCAAGAGCACATCTGTTAATTTGTGTGGGTTTTCTACCTCAGTTGTTGATTATATTTGTGCATGTTTTGGAATACTGTTGCTTTTGATTAGTTTTGATACTCATGAATTTCAGATGGGTAATCATATAAATTGAAATAATAAATATGTGCCTATAGTCTTTTCTTCACTCAGCAAAACAGTCCCAAGAGTTTTTTGAAGATACCAACCCAAATTCATTCCCAACAGAATTAAATCTATCCTATTATCTATAGCGGGACATCTCGCAACAACTGAACAATACACCTTCTATTTAAATACAAGAAGTAGTCACACAAACAGCCCCTCATGATTCTGATTACATCTGAACTCTGCCCTCAGCCATCTTTCAAGTTCACTCTTCACCAGGATCAATGCTTGAAGTACCCGAGATCCACTGATTTTCATGTAATAAAAGAAAATGCCACATTTGCCTAATTGTTGCACCATGAGAGCCCCGAGCAAGGCTCGGGTGGCTGTTAATGCCGCAAACACTGTCCAGTTCTAATGAATCCACAGAGTAGCTTGTGAGGAGGTTCTCCATGGAAAGATGCCCAGCGCCGTATGGACAAGGAGTTGGGTTCCCTCCACATTGGAAAATAGGTCAGCACTCTCCATTATCAGAAATCAAATAAACTGCAGCTAGTGAACAGGCCGCTCCAAGGGGAAGCTTTATTTATTGCATGGTAATTAAAAAACATTTTATCAGTCTTGTGCTGAGACCAAACCTTTAAAGAAGAGTATTGACAAAATTGGGAGCAATGAATGAGCAGTATTTGACTTTAACTTATGAGCTGCACTTATTTAATTTTGGTCATTACTGGGAACATAAGTTCCAGCCAATCTAGCAAAATGCTAATAGTCACTTTTATTATTAATGAAGCTTAATGTAACACACCAGCTACTCCACTGGGTGAACTATTTATTTAACTTGTATTAGGAATATCCTTTGGTATCAAATATACTGGAGTGTTTCCTTGATTACAGATTTAGAGCTGCAGTTAAAACAAAACAAATGTACTACTTGCCTTCTGAATGAAAGTAATTTATAGTTCCTTTCTGATGGATTTTAAGAAATATACTTACACAAAATCTAACAAGAGCCTTTTGAAAAATAAATTATATTTTATCTTTCAGAAAACATCCCAGATGAAAATAACTTGCTGAAATAATTTAAAACAAACAAATGTGCATATTTTAAATCTATTTTCATAACTACATTATTTTTACAACATTTTACCAGGAAAGTTGATTCAGTATAATTGACTGGGTATAATTTTCTATGCTAAGTACATGACAAAATCATATTGTGTTAATTACTTCTAAATCATATTGAGTCAAATAGTAAAGCACACACTTAACTCTCTCCCACAGAAAGCAATAGGATTGAACCGGTACTTAATTTCGGCCAGATCATATTCTACCTGGCTGCAGGTACCAGACAATCTCCATATTCAATCCTCTGAAATTTCAGATGATTTTTTTCTTCTTCAAAACTCTGGATTTTAACAGAACTTCAATTTATCAAAGGACTCAGCCTCTGTTTTGAATATTGGCTATATATTTTAAAAGATTCATTATGACACAAGGTATTGCTTTTAAATTGTACTGAAGTATTGGATAACTAGATAAGATCGCAAAAAAATCAGTATTTTCATTAAAAGGCAAAGGTCAGCTTTGGATGAAAGGAGTTAATTCATGTAATTTCCCAGAGATTTGTTTAGTTTTGCATTTGTGCATAATTCAACATGTATTTGGTATGTTTTACAGAGTCAAAGAAAAGTAATATTTCAAAAAATAGGGACACGTCTTGAAAAAAATACATACACTGTTTGCATAAGAATGTTGACACGGCAAAAGGTTGGGAAAATATGCTTTTCTATACTAATTTAGCACAGTAAGTTTTTGAAACCTTGTGTTTTTAGTACATGGCACCTTCATCTTCTTTATTCAGGAAGTAAATAGTAACCGGGCCACAACATGTCTGAACAGTCTCCGTGACGCTGGCAAAGCACCAAGAGCTAATTCCGTACAATAACGTTGGGATTCCTAGTGCAAAAAGAAACAGGTTAAGAGTCGCACAACTCTCACGATTTAGAACAGCTTTACCAATAAACTCAAGATACAGCAGGAAAAAGAAAAGAAAAGAAGCATAAAGACCTTGGCTGGCTTCATGTTAGGCTAAACTGAGGCTTGTTTGAAGCTAACCGCTGGGTGTGAACCCAACCAGCCTTTGTTTAGTCCACAGAAGAGCCTGGAACAAGGGCGGAGGTGGTCCAAGCGACTGCTAGGAGTGGCTCTTGGCTCCAGCATCACCTTGCAAAGAAAGGAATACAGGGAGTCCTCGACTTGCAACAGTTCATTTAGTGACTGTTCAAAGTTACAACGGCACCGATAAATATGATTTATGGCCATTTTTCAGACCCGCAACCTTTGCAGTATCCCCCACGGTCACGTGATTAACACTCAGATGCTCGGCAACTGACTCATATTTATGACGGTTGCCGTGTCCTGGAATCCCGTGACCCGACAAGCAAAGTCAGAGGGGGAGCCGGAGTCACTTAACAACTGCAGTGATTTACTTAACAATGCTGGCAAGAAAGGTTGTAAAATGGAACAACTTAACAAATGTCTCACTTAACAACAGAAATGTTGGGCTCAACTGTGGCGGAAGTCGAGGACTGCCTGAAGCCTCTTAGTGCTCAACTGGCTCCGGCAAGCGGCCTGCCAGGGCCGGCGGGAAGTTCGGTTTCCGGAGCAGGTTGGACTGGGGAGCCTTCTTGGGGGAAAAGGGGCGCCGGAGGCCGCTGGGGCCCGGGCGGGGAGACGCTTTCCCCCTCCTTTCAGCGCCCGCTTTCCTCAGCCTCTCAGCCGCGCCGGGGCGCAAACCCGCGCGGAAACCTCCCACGCAGAAAGGGGACTCCGAGCGGCCCGCCAGGCCCCCCTCCCCACCCGGCAACCGGCGCGGCAGGGACGGGAGCGGGCAGCGCTGGGAAAGCCGAAGGAGGCCCCGAAGGCGCCCGGGCCCGGCGCCGCGAGGGCCGCTCACCCAGGTTGAGCAGCTTGAGGGCGGCCAGGAGGGCGTCCTGCGCGGCCAGGTCGCGGCGGGGCCCGCGGGAGCAGTGGTACTTGACGAAGGGGAAGCAGCCGGTGCGCAGCACGTGGTAGTTGGCGCCGCGCACCGCCCAGTTGAAGCTGGAGAGGCCGAACTGGTCGTTGCGCACCGCGCTGTACTTGACGCAGAAGGAGGTCCAGGGCGGCAGCCGGCGCTGCACCAGGTGGCCGCTCAGCACCTCCGAGGCGGCCGGACGCGGCGGCGGCGCCCCGCACGGCCACAGCAGCCCCCGCAGCAGCGCCGCGTGCAGCCGGCCCAGCGCCCGCCCCGCGCCGCCCGCCAGCCGCCCCATCCGCGCCCGCCAGCCCGCGCCGGCCCTCAGCCGCGCCGCCCACCCGCGCCGGCCGGCCTGCCTGCCTGCCTGCGTGCGCGCCCCCGGCGGCGGGGAGGTAGCGCGCGCGTCCCCGCGGTCGGCTGTGCGAGCCCGCCCCCCCCCCCCCCCCGAGCGAAGCGCGCGCCGTTCCCCGCCCGATAATTGCGCGCCGCCCTGCGCTCGGCGGCCCGCGAGGGGGAGGGAGCGCGAGGTCGGGCCGGTGGAGCCCTGACGGCGCCGGAGAGCAGCGCGGTCCCCGTCCCGGAGCGCCCCAGGATCCCCCGGGCTGCCCTTTTGAGAAAGGCTGGAGCGGCCCGGGGGTGCCGGGGGTCTCTGGCTGCCCTCGGCCAGCCGCGGACCTTGCCCGGGATCGCAGGAAGGGGGCTCGCTTGGGGAGCCAGGCTGAACTTCCCCCAGAAGGACTAAGCCGGGGCTGCATTAGGATGGACAACTCGCCAGGGGACAATTCCAGAGTTTAATTATTTGAAATAATTTAAAAAAAATATTTTAATTTTTGTCATTCGTGTTTCGCTTTGCCCCTCCTACCTTTCATGATTCTGTTCAACTCTTTCTTCGATATTAGTGCCGCTTGTCTTGTGTCGAGGTGGAGGCGGTGATTGTCCTAGACCGCATCAGGCGGAAAGACCGGCAGCTCCTCTGCTTGGCCCCGGAAAGGCCCCCCCTGCACCCCCCCTGGAGCATTCTGAGTACCCCTGCAAACCCAGGACACCGATCGGCTGGAGAAGCTTCAGAGGAGGATGACAAAGATGAGGCAGGACCTTGAACGCTGGACACCACATCTCGTGGAGGGTTCAATGGTTTTCGTGTACGTGGCAGGTTCCTGGATTACATTGGTGCTTTTCCAACTGATAAGTTGTGTGGATTTCAGCTCCCAGCATGCTGATTGGGGAATTATGGGAGTTGAAATCCATACATTTATCTAGTTTGTAAAACCCTGGATTACATGGGTTTGTAACTGGCTGAGAAACAACTCAATATGTGATCCTCAACAGAACTGCATCCACCTGGATTAAAGTAAGCAGTGGGGTACCACAAAGATCTATCCTAAGCCCAGTACTTTCAATATTTTCATAAACGACTTAGATCAGGGAGTAGAAGGGGATCTCATCAAATTTGCAGATGGCACTAAGCTGGCAGGAATACCTACACCCCAGAAGACGAGCTCAGGAGCCAAAAAGATCTTGACGAACTTGAACAATGGGCCCTGTCCAACAAAATGAGGTGCTGACCGGCACCTGCTGCAGCACTGGCTGCCGCCCTGGACCTCCTTCTGCGTCAAGTACAGATTAGGTGAAACCTGGTTCATAAACAGCAACTGTGACAGGGACCTTGGAGATGTGGACAAGCACACACTCTCGACCTAGTTTTCTTATCTGGGCAGTGGCTTGATGATCTGGGAGGGGGCTCACCAACTATTGTCGCCCTGTCATGGTCCGATCATCACCACCTGCGGTTGGTCTTCCGCTATGCCACCCCCCATTGCTGGGCTGCGGAACCGACCAGGTGGTTCTGCCCCAGGCGCCTAATGGACCCGGAACGGTTCCAGACGGCGCTTGGGTCTATACCTATCCCCTTCACTCACAGCCCGGTCGACGCCTTGGTGGATGCCTGGGAAAGGGCCGCCACCGAAGCGCTCGACCGTGTTGTACCCTTGCGACCCCTGACCTGGCGCAGATCCCGGTGGGCTCCATGGTTTTCTGTGGAGCTCCAGGAGATGAAGCGTAGGAGACGGGGTCTAGAGAGCTGTTGGAGATCCAGCCGATCCGAATCTGACCGATTGCAGTTAAGAATCTTTATAAGGTCTTGCAGCGATGAGGACGGCGAAGGCTAATTACTTTGCTGCCCTCATCACGTCCGCAGATAATCGCCTGGCTGCCCTGTTTAGGGTGACTCGCTCCCTTTTTAACCAGGAGGTGAGGGAGGATCCCTTACAGGGGTGGGCGAGGAGTTTAGTCATCATCTGACGGACCAAATTGCTCAGATCCGGGCCGGTTTGGACTCTGACTGGGCAGAGTCTGACGTGGAGGAATCGGACGGTCTTGAGCATGTTATCTGGACTGAGTTCGATCCTGTTTCCCCTGATGATATGGACAGGATGAGGAGGCTGAGCTCCACCACCTGTTTGTTGGACCCGTGCCCCTCCTGGCTGGTTTATGCGGCTCGAGAGGAGACACGAGGCTGGTTCCAGGCAGTAATAACTGCTTCCTTGAAGGAGGGTATCTTCCCCGCCGCCCTGAAGCCTGCCCTGGACCCGGCTGTTTTAAATAACTATCGTCCGGTCTCCAACCTTCGCTTTTTGGCGAAGGTTGTTGAGAATGTGGTGGGGCATCAGCTTCCTCTGTTCCTGGAGGAAACTGATTATCTGGACCTGTACCAATTGGGTTTCAGGCCCGGGCACAGCACGGAGACGGCATTGGTCGCGCTGGTGAATGATCTCTGGCGGGCTCGGGACAGGGGTTGTTCCTCTGTCCTAGTCCTATTAGATCTCTCAGCGGCTTTCAATACCATCGACCATGGTATCCTACTGCGGTGTCTCAGGGGGTTGGGAGTGGGAGGCACTGTTTTGCAGTGGTTCTCCTATCTCCTGGGCCGCTCGCAGTTGGTGTTTATGGGAGGGCAGAGGTCCGCCCTGAGGCCTCTCGTTTGTGGAGTTCCTCAGGGGTCGGTTCTCTCTCCCCTCCTGTTCAACATCTATATGAAGCCGCTGGGCGAGATCATTCGTGGTTTCGGGGTGGGGTATCATCAGTATGCTGATGATACCCAACTTTTTTTCTCCACCCCGAACCAACCCAGCGATGCCCTCGCCTTGATGTCCTGTTGCCTGGAGGCGGTCCGGGTCTGGATGGGGAGAAACAGGCTTCGTCTCAATCCTGCCAAGACTGAGTGGCTGTGCATACTGGCATCTCGGGTCAACCAGACTATTCCATCTTTAGCGATGGGAGGTGAGGTGTTACCCCCCGTTGATAGGGCTCGCAACTTGGGCGTCCTCCTGGATTCACGGCTCAATTTTGAAGACCACATAGGAGCCGTGACCAGGGGGGCTTTTGCCCAGGTTCGCCTGGTGCGCCAGTTGCGACCCTATCTGGACCGAGATGACCTACGCACAGTCACTCATGCGCTCGTGACCTCCCGTTTAGACTACTGCAACGCTCTCTACATGGGGCTGCCCTTGAGGACCACTCGGAGGCTTCAACTGGTGCAGAATGCGGCCGCGCGAGTTGTGATGGGGGTTTCCCGATACTCCCATGTAACACCTCTACTCCGCGAGCTGCATTGGCTTCCGGTTGCCCTTCAGGTGAGATTCAAGGTGCTGGTGATGAACTATAAAGCCCTAAATGGCTTTGGTCCGGGTTATCTGAGGGAACACCTGCTGCCGGCATCAAGCTCCCTTCGTCCTGTGCGCTCCCACAGGGAGGGCCTTCTCAGGATACCGCCGGTTAAGGAATGCCGGCGGGTTATTCCCAGGGGAAGAGCGTTCTCTGTGGGCGCGCCGGCCCTATGGAACCAACTCCCCATGGAACTTAGGACTGCCCCCGACCTTCGCTCATTTCGCCGGGACCTGAAAACGCTTTCTGGCCCAGGCTGAGGGGTTTTAATTTTATTGGGTTTTAGTTTAAATTTTGGGGACTTGATTTAATTAATTTTTAATCTGATTTTAATTTTTGTATGTTTGTTTTTAACCCTCCCTGTAAACCGCCCTGAGTCCTACGGGAATAGGGTGGTATATAAATTTAATAAAATAAAATAAATAAATTTAAATATGAGCCAACAGTGCAGCAGCAGCCGCCAAAAAAACCAATATAATCCTAGGCTGCATTAATGGAGGAATCAAGTTCACATGAAGCATTAGTACCGCTTTACAAAGCCTTAGCATGGTCCCGCTTGGAATATTGCTTCCAATTTTGGTCACCAAATATAAAAAAGATACTGAGACACTGGACAGAGTACAGAGAAGAGCAACAAGAATGATTAGGGTGCTGGAGACTAAAACGTAAAGAACGGTTGTAGGAATTGGGTATGTCTAGTGAAAAGAAGGACTAGGAGACATGATAACAGTATTCCAAAATTTGCGGGGCTTCTACAAAAATGAGGGGGATCAAACTATTTTCCAAAGCACCAAAAGGCAAAAACAATGGATGGAAACTAACCAAGGAGAGAAGCAACCTAGAACTAAGAAAATTCTTAATGGTGAGAACAATCAACCAGTGGAACAGTTTGCCTTTGTAAGTTATGGGTGCTCCTTCACTGGAGGCTTTCAAAAAGAGACTGCACAGTCAGTTGTCAGAAATGGTATAGGCCCCAGCTGGTTGGACTAGAAGACCTCCAAAATCCCTTCCAACTCTTATGTTTTTTTAAAAAAATTTTTAATCCCATTTATATCCCGCCCTTCTCCGAAGACTCAGGGCAGCTTACAATCTAAGAAGCACAAATCAATGTGCTTACCAATAGCCTTCATTCTATGTATATGCCTGCTTATTAGGGCTTTCGCCCCCCCCCCCAAGCAGCATTATTACAAAGTCAGCTTATTGCCCCCAACAATCTGGGTCCTCATTTTACCCACCTCGGAAGGATGGAAGGCTGAGTCAACCTTGAGCCTGGTGGGATGCGAACCTGCACTAATTGCAGGCATTTTGATTTTGTTCAAAATCAAAATCCAAAATCCAACCAAAATGCCTTCCAACTCTATGTTCTATGATTCTTGTGGTCCCTTCCAACTTCATGATTCTGTGTGTTTTTAATGATTATCCTTTTTCTCTGACACTCTCAATTTGTGGCAGAGATAACATGACACCCTCCGAATGTTTGGTCCCCAACTTCCAATCAATAAAGGAAAATATTTGTAGCTGTTGAAATGAGGGGTCCTTGGTGCTCTCTGAGCTTGCTTGTTTTCTTGCAGATGTTTCACTACCCAGATGAGCTAACATCACCAGTGCTAGTTGCAGCACTGGTACAGATGCAGGCAATCCTGGCTTTCTGAACAGACCTACATAGTCAAGAGAAAGTGGTTAAGTTAACAGCTTATTTCATAAATGACTCCAGGAAGTCCTCAATTTACAACCATTCATTTAGTGATTGTTCAAACTGACAAGGTTGCTGGAAAAGGTGACACGACTGGTGTTCACAGCTACAATCATTGCATCCCCATATTCGTGTGATTAAAGTTCAGTACTTGGCAACTGGCATGTATTTATACACCAAAATCTATCTATGTCTCCCTTCTTTGATGCTGCCCAGATCCATGTGGACTTGACTCCATCTTACAGGTCAGCAATTGGTTTAAGACTGTGTTTTTCAAACTTGGCAAATTCAAGATATGTGGAATTCTACTCCCAGAATTCCCCAGTTGGCCAAAACTGAAAAATACTGATAGGAGAAGAAGAAACAAGGCAAATTATACTAACAAAATGGGAAAGACCCCCCCCTTTTTAAAAAACAAACAAACTATTGTAACTAAGAATAAGCAGTAACTTCAGCAGGTTTGCTGATAATGCCCAATACTGTATTTAGAATGGGAATCTCAAAAATGGTTTGTGTTGTATTGACACAACACTTTTAGCTTGATTACTAAATTAAGCTGTTGCCTGAGTTGCACAGTTCCTAAGATCATAAATACCAAAGCACTTGGCCTCATAAACACACAAGACTTTAAACAAAACTACCCAAGATTAGTATATTGTGCAGGCACTAATTTAATTAACTTAGTTAAGCATGTCTGAATTCAGCCACTGTGAGGAACAGGTTTCTCCAAACTTAATGTGTTTTAAATCTTGTTCAGCTTATGCTTATAGATGCAACAGAACATAGCAAGCAAATATGCTTACATATTTTGAGAACAACTCCCAAAACATTTGTGAAGTATGAAACTATTTGTAATGTTATGTGGTAGAATATAAAGTCCTCTTGTGACCATTCCTATAATTTTCCTTCACTTCTTATAGGTTATTGGCACTGAAAATGGATTGGGATATGACTCCTTGAACCCAATGGATCTTCTGATTGTCATCCAATCAAATGCAAGAAACGGTCTCCTTCTTTTCCATGCAACAGTAGAATTTTAGGCATATTCTTTTAAAGAAAAATGAATCAAGGTTAATGTATCCATATCTTAGAAATTAGATAGATTGGGAAATCATTTTTTTAATATAAATACATTACATTTTATTGGAGGAACAAATGCTCATGTAAATCACACAGAGGACATTTAATCTCATATTAACAGTTTTAAAAATCTGGGTCACTACTGAGACCTACTTAGCTTCATTAAATGTGGTTTCCAAAAATCCAAAATACAATTGCAGATGTACAACTGTCAATGTGGAATTTGAAAATGCATGGTGAGAATCTCAAGGCACGAAGAATATATTTTAACCTTTAGGAAGACATAAAAATGTAAATCAATATTCACGTATTTTTTTCAAGTATTTTTTCTTCCATAAGAATTAATAACTTTCAATAATTAGTATTAACTATGCCCTAAAAGAGAGCAGATGTAATTTCATATTGAGGTTTCTTTGCAAGATACAATCTGGGTCATTCCCTGGGACCAGTGGTTTTCACTGGAGCTGGTAAAGCCACACCCAATCAGACACCACATGAGTATGACGCATGGAACAGCCCAAAGCGCACATTCTGGTGAGAGAGAAGTTCCCTGAGGATGGGGGCTCCAGCATGAATCCTAAAACTTGGAAGACTAAACCTCTGGTCCCAGGGAATTGACCCAGATTGGATCCTGCAACATTATCCTGGGACACGTAGAGTCACCTTTATTCATGAGGTTTGTTTATTTATTTATTTATTTATTTGATTTGTATACCGCCCTTCTCCCTAAGGACTCAGGGCGGTTAACAGTGACATAAATAACAGAATGCACAAATACAGATATTGAAAACAAATTAAACCCTAATTTTGCCCAAATGCAGAAGATAGTTACCTTAAAACAATAATTACAACAGAACCCGTCAGACCAGACCGGATTGCTCAAAGAGATAAGTTTTTAGGTCGCGTCGGAGCGAAGGTCGGGAGCCATCCGGAGCTCAACCGGTAAACGGTTCCATAGGTCAGGCGCGCCCACAGAGAACGCCCTCCCTCTGGGAGCCATCAGACGGCATTCTCCAAATGGCGGAACCCTTAGGAGGCCCTCTCTGTGGGAGCGCACTGGACGGAGGGACGTTGACGCTGGCAGCAGGTGATTCCTAAGGTACTCCGGACCCATGCCATGTAGGGCTTTGAAAACCATTACCAGCACCTTGAATCTTACCCGGAGGACAACTGGGAGCCAATGCAGCTCACGGAGTAGAGGTGTAACATGGGAGTATCGGGAGACTCCCAATACAACTCTCGCGGCTGCATTCTGTACCAGTTGGAGCCTCCGAGTGGTCCTCAAGGGCAGCCCCATGTAAAGAGCATTGCAGTAGTCTAAACGAGAGGTCACGAGTGCATGAGTGACCGTACGTGGGGCATCTCGGTCTAGATAGGGCCGTAATTGGCGCACCAGGCGAACCTGGGCAAAGGCTCCCCTAGTCACAGCTGTTATGTGCTCTTCCAAGGAAAGCTGTGAATCTAGGAGGACTCCCAAGTTGCGAGCCCTATCTGTGGGGGGTAATAACTCACCCCCTATAGAAAGAGATGGAATGTTCTGAATATCCCGAGATGCCGGTACGTACAGCCACTCAGTCTTGTCAGGGTTGAGTTGAAGCCTGTTCTTCCCCATCCAGACCCGAACTGCTTCCAGGCAACAGGACATCACATCAAGGGCATCACTGAGGTGGTTTGGGGTCGAAATAAAAAGCTGGGTATCATCAGCATACTGGTGATACCCGACTCCAAAACCACGAATGATCTCACCTAGCGGTTTCATGTAGATGTTGAATAGGAGAGGCGAGAGGACCGATCCTTGAGGGACTCCACAAGTGAGAGGCCTCGTGCTCGATCTCTGTCCTCCTGTTAATACCGACTGTGAATGTCCCATGAGATAGGAGGAGAACCACTGGAGAACCGTGCCTCCCACTCCCAATCCCCTGAGACGCTGCAGCAAGATACCATGGTCGATGGTATCAAAAGCCGCTGAGAGATCTAGAAGAACTAGGACAGAGGAACAGCCTCTGTCCCGAGCTCTCCAGAGATCATTTATTAGTGCGACCAATGCTGTCTCTGTGCTGTGTCCGGGCCTGAAACCCGATTGGTACAGGTCCAGATAGTCAGTTTCCTCCAGAACCGAAGGGAGCTGATGTGCCACCACACTCTCAACAACCTTAGCAAGAAAGCGTAGGTTGGAGACCGGACGAAAGTTGTTTAATATAGTTGGGTCCAAGGTTGGTTTCTTGAGGAGGGGTCTCACCACTGCTTCTTTCAAGACGGAGGGGAAACAACCCTCACTCAGGGAGGCGGATATCACCGCCTGGAGCCAGATTCGTGTTCCCTCTCGAGCTGAATAAACCAGCCAAGAAGGGCACGGATCTAATAAACAAGTGGTGGAGCTCAGCTTCCTCATAATTCTGTCCACTTCCTTTGGGGTCACAGGGTCGAACTCCTCCCAGATAACATCGACAAGATCACCCATGTTCTGATCGTTAGACTCTGTCCAGTCGGAGTCTAAGCCGGTTCGAATCCGAGTGATTTTGTCCGACAGATGTTGGCAAAACTCCTCGGCACGACCCTGTAAGGGATCCTCCCTCACCTCTTGATTAAGGAGGGAGCGAGTTATCCTAAACAAGGTGGCCGGGCTGTTATCTGCCGATGCAATGAGTGTAGCGAAGTATTTGGATCTCGCCATCCTCATTGCTGCGAGATAAGATCTAGTAAAGGATCTTAGTCGTGATCGGTCGGATTCAGATCGGGTGGATCTCCAACGGCTCTCTAGGCCCCGTCTCCGACGCTTCATCTTCCGGAGCTCCATGGAAAACCATGGAGCAAACTGGGATCTGCATCGGGTCAGAGGCCGCAAGGGAACAACTCGGTTAAGTGCATCCGTGGCAGCCTTTTCCCAGGCTTCCACTAAGGCATCAACCGAGCTGTGAGCAAAGGAGGCAGGTGGAGACCCCAGTGCTGCCTGGAACTTCTCAGGGTCCATTAAGCGCCTGGGACGGAACCATCTTGATGGTTCCACAACTCCACAACGAGGGGTGGCATAGTAGAAGACCAGTCTCAGGAGATGATGATCGGTCCATGACAGGGGTGTAATAATTGGGGAACCCCCACCAAGATCATCTAACCACCGTCTAGAAAGAAAAACCAAATCAAGCATGTGGCCTCCTACATGCGTCGGGCCCTGAATTACTTGTATTAGGTCCATGGCCGTCATGGAAGCCATGAACTCTCGGGCTAACTCAGATGATCCTCCTAGGGATGGTAGATTGAAATCACCCAAAACTATAAACTTGGGGAATTCAACCACCAGCCCCAAGAGGATGTCGAGAAGCTCAGGCAGGGCCGTTGCTGTGCGACTAGGCGGAATGTATATCAGTAGTAAGCCTAGCTGTGACCTAGGGCCACATTTTAGGAGGAGGGATTCACATCCGGCTATTTGGATGATGGTGGCCTCCTGAGGACAAAGAGTCTTTCTTATAACTACTGCCACACCCCCGCCCCTACCCTGAGCCCGAGGTCGGTGAAGCATTTGGAAGTCTGGTGGGCAGAGATCAACCAGAGGCACGCCACCCTCTGGGCCCAACCAGGTCTCCGTAATGCAAGCTAGGTCCGTATGCTCACTTTCAATCAGATCGCGAATGAGAGGGGCCTTGTTGATTATGGACCTGGCATTCAAGTACACCAACCGGAGCTCAGGTGGCTGTTTATCCTTGCTCCCGGAGCCTTGGGAAGAAACCAGAGGGTTGGAGCGCCTCACCGCTTGTAGATAGCAGGGACGTAATTCCAGATGTCGATAGGGTCCTCTGTCTTTACACCTGCTGCCATTCCCTAACGTCGTAGGAATAGGTAATCCTACGATCTGTTCTGGAGCTCCGGAGGCAACCAGCCTTAGCTCCCCCTCCGTGTGATCAATTTATGTATTATGTATTATAATTTATGTATTAATATGCCTGGAATAGAGTTATACCACCCTATATTAAATCTTAGGCAAGAGGTTGTTATGGAGTGAGGGAACTGACCAATTTCATCCTATTACACATTTTTTCTCTTCCAAGGGGCCCAACTAAGTATGATTTTTAAAGCCTTAGGCTCAAGCTTTCCTAAGGAAAGATGAATGTTTTTTTGGTCTGGACAAATGGTCACCTATTCAAGCAAAGTGCATGAAGTGTGATTTGGGGAAAGAAAAATGCAAAAGGATTATTGGAAGACGCTATGAGTAGAAAAGGAAGGTTTACTCACTACTTTTTGGATGTTTTTGCTTTCAGGGCCTCCTTTTCCTCTTCAAATTTTAACTTGTTCTGTTCTGTAACCCCTAAGATCCTCTCAATATCTTGAATGGCTCCCTAGAAAGAGGTGGAAATGCTGCAGATCAGCCCCAGAGATTTCCCCATCCAGCCTCCACTCATCTTTGGGCTTCTGGACATTCACCTAAGGCTGTGTTAATGGAAGATGGTAAGCTAAAGTCAAGGAAAGTGCACCACAGTTCACTCTGTGGGTGCACATAGCTGGCTAGGGAATTCTGGGAATTGAAGTCCACAAGTCTTAAAGTTGCCAAGTTTGGAGACCCCTGCTCGCGACTTATGGTGTCATCCAAAGCTGAAACTACCATCATCTGAAATTTACAGCCAGGACTCGTAACTAATGGCAAAGTTTGGGCAGAAGTCTTGGTTCTTAGAAACCCAAAATGGTGACTTCAACATTTTCTAGAATCTTTGCAAAAATTTAATATGTTGCCTGAATGGGCAAATAGCATCTTCTCATTTTTGGACTTGTTTTCATTTGGGAAGACTGGACTTCAATTTTCAGAATCCTACAGCCTGCCCAAAGAACTAAGTAGATGCAAGAATGAGGTCAGGTGTGCACACAGGGATGTCACCCAGGGGTGGGTGGGGTGTCAACCAAAGCCATTATGGAGGTTACATCCATATAATCAAGAGGTTGTCTTTACTTTTTGGCATCCCTTGTGGACACCTTTGTGTGGGTGCCTTCATGGTACCTTTCCTGGGGTTGAGATGGACTACTGCTTTTCAGTTCATCACTCAGAATTGCTACTGCCACTGGGTGTATTTCACTGGCAGCTTTTGCACATTTGGAATAGGAACCAAGCCATCACTGTGCAGTAGCACACAAGATACAATTCTTAACGCTGACCGTGGGCAGTACAGGTTGGAAATACAATGGATGGTTGCGGGAGCTGGATAGGTCTAGCGACTCTAGACTCTAGTCTAACAAAGAGAAGGACTAAGGGTGATATGATAGTCTTTCAATATTTCAGGAGCTGTCATGGAGAAGAGGGGATCGATTGATTCTCCAAAGCACCTGAAAGCTAGACAAGAAGTAACTGGTGAAAGATTATTAAAGAGAGATTCAAGCTAGAATTAAGGAGAAATATCCTGACAGTGAGAACAATTAACCAATGGAACGGCTTCCCTCCAAAACTTGTGGGTGCTCCATTACTGGAGGTTTTTAAGAAGAGACTGAACAGCCGTTTGTCTGATATGGTACAGGGTCTTCTGCTTGAGCAGGAGGTTGGACTAGAAGACCTCCAAGGTCCCTTCCAACCGTATTATTCTATGTTCTATGTTGACTGGAGCTGAGCAACAACTGAGCTGGCCGTTCACAAAGCACCAGCACTCCAGAGATGCCAGAGACAGTAGCGCCCCCCAGAGGCACCCTAAGTGGTAAACACATAAGTCCAGTAGAGTCTTGTTTTGATACGCATAATATTAGGCAGAAAGTATACAAGTGCAAGCTCTGGGCTTACAACCATCACCCTTCAGTAGCTTTTGGAACATAAACAGGCCTATTCATTTGCCTCCTCCTAATGGATGTGTTTTAATATTTCAAACATCTCAACCGTTTCATTTGACAAATCAATAGGAGAAGTCTATGGGGAGAAGAGCATTTTTTTGCCTCTCCAATTAGTAAATCCAAGAGCGGATGTATGCAAAATGAAAATCTAATTTCCTCAGGAGCTAGCCATTCATGCCAGAGAGGATTGTGTTGTGTGTGTTTTTTAAAAGAAATATACCATTCGCTCTCAGCCCAAGCAAATCCATGCTCCCGTATCAAAATTCTTAAATTTAACTAACAGATTCACTGGTAATCTCACAATATTGACCCCCAAGCTGTGAAATACGTACTGCTACAAGCAGAAGCGAGGATAGTTTAGCACTTGCTTGTACTGTAATACAGCATGGCGTGTTTTCTGTCCTTGAACAGAAATTTAACTGGGATCGTTAGTTAATTAACACCTCACCTTAAAATTGGTCTCGGCATGCATATTAGGTGCTGATAATTCTTGATAGATGATGAAGAGATGCTGAGCAAAGGTCATGAGGACCCCCTGGAGATGTTCCCCAATTGTTCTGTTAATGATATCCAAAGAAACGTCTTTGCCAATGATTCTATTTGCAAGCTTAAAAACAATCGCCCTCTCATTTGGGCTTGTCAGACGGTGGAATTTAATGAATATTTTCAATCTCCTAAGGTGGCAATCTTCAGGGAGATACAAAAGACGAGGCTCCATTTTAACTTGTCAGTAAAAAGGATTTGTGTAATAAATATTTTTTATTAATCAAGTAATGGAGGAGGGCAAATGCTTGAAGACTCCCATCTTTTCTAAAGCATCTCAAACACATGAATAGGTACCGCTGGTGGTATGAAAACCCCAGCGTTATTAATGGCAGAGCATCCTATTGGAAACTTGGGTTTGCTCAGGTCCACCATGAAAACAGGAGTTCAACCATTTCAGTGAAGCTTGGGCTGTGGCTGCTCTTGAAGAACAGTTACTAGGTAAAAATAATTATGGATATTTTTAATCTGGTTTTTCTGACACAATTCTGTACCTTAGCCATAAGGGTTTTTGAAGGAACCATTCTCTCCAGGCTTTCATCTTTCAGAACACTGGCACAGAGCAGGTAAAAGGAATCTTAAACTACAGGACTATCAAGGTCCAGCAACTCATTTCTCTCTCTTGGAAACTTACATCATTCCAAAGGTGTTTCTTTTCTGGTCTTCAAACAAGATAAAAATGGTTCCTTCTTTTAGCTGTTGAGATGGATAAGATGTTAAACTTCTTACTGTGTCCGGAAATTCTAAACATACAATTTCCCAAGATCAAATGCTAAGGCGCATTACATGGGATGATGTGATTTCAGAAGAAATGAATTTAAGAGCAAGCCAATTAAGGTGTTCACTTCCAAGCTGATATAAAAAGGTGGCGGTCAAGTATTCAGCAAGAGAAGCGGCTGGAAACAAAATATATTTCTAATTCCTTCTTCCTCTCCCCCTCCAAGGCCTATGTGAACTCTATTAATAAAAGCACACAATCATAGCTTTCATTGAAATGGATCATAGGGGCCAAAAATATGGAGATTCTTTTCAGAAAACAGTTAATGTGTGGTTCACTCATTTTATAGGTTTGCCCTCTATTTTTTCCCCATCCTATTTTCCTACTGTTATTTCACTGAGATTAAAGCAGGCGTCCTTCTTACCCGCACATCATAGCCAATCCCGTGAGCCTTGCACATCTGGAGGAAAACATTGTAGTAAATGAAGGAAAGGTTGCCATTCTTAATCGAGCTGCTCACCAGAACGTGGCGGCTGACCAGGGATGTCTGGGAAAAAAAGGAAAAGGGAAAAAAAAGGAAAAGAGTTAATGCTGATGAATCCCAGATGGATTCCAGCTTCGAGGCAGTGCGGATTTATACCAGAGTAGCTTAATCTTAAGGCCCCGGCCTATTTCCTCAGTCTTCTTCAGAGAAGCAACTCTCAGCCTTTGCAATGACTCTGTTGAACACAGATAAAGGGGGAGATTAGTGCTGTAACTTGAGGAGGCTCAAACCTAAAGCAAGACAAGGCCCATTGCCATTCACTTGTCCCCCTCATGGGTTGTCCCATGTTGAATTGCAGTGAGTTGTCCGGTGGTGAGTTAACTGGGGTGAGTCGGATGCAGTGAAACTGCTGAGAACTTCTTTGAGAATATAGTAGTTCCCCTACATTTTTCTTGTGTCTCATATACACACCAAAATGTTAAAATTGGTCTTAAGGTTTCAGTCATACATGTGCTTCCTCACCATGAGCACTGCTTCATTTTCCTCCTCCTCTTTTCTTAAAAAATGTCCTTGGGCAGAGATGGGTATTTTTCAGGCCTTAACAGTAACCCTGAGTGGGACAATGACAAACATGGCCAGATTTTGTTATTTTTCTCTCCCAAGGATGGGAGGTTTTTAAAATAAATTCATAAACAACCCACCGTGGCAAGCCTATTTTGGCCTGCAGCACAATTTTTATTCCAATCAGAAAATGGCAGGAATTTCTCGTGCCAACCTTGAGAGTTTTACCGCTGATCCAGAGGGTACCCCAAGTGCCATGAGAAAGGCACTGGGGGGCCATTGGCTGAATTGACCTGAATTTCAATGGGCACACGCAGGGTTCAAAATGTGCCCTATGTCGAAAGGCAGTTTGGGAGGCTCCTTAGAACAAATGTGTCTCGAGCAGCTTTTGTTGACATTGCTTATTTCCCCTCCTTCCAAATTTCTCATTCTCAAGTGTTATTTGAGGCATGAAACTGCTAGCCAGAGGGGTGACGGCTTCTCTTTCTTGCACATCATGCTCACACGTGCACTCTTACGAGACAAGTAGACAGGCTGCCTCTCCGAGGGCCCCCTTCTCTCTGGGACCAGCTGGCTGAAAGAGAGGCTTCCAAAACAGGCACCCAAAGTTTTGAGAAATTTGTTCCTGGCAAAAGACCGGCAAATAGAATAAATGAATGCTTGATAAAATAATCCAAATCGCAGTTTAACAAGCGTAAACCTGAACGTAGCAGTGATAACACCGAACTATTGTTTAAGCGGAGGCATCAGTCTGACGAGGCGCTTATTTCAGCTACAAAGCAGACAAACACATGCATAATGAACTGCCGGATGAATTATTAATGTCTTGCTTATTTAGCCTCATCTGTCTCAAAGATAATGTATCCTAAGTATAATGAGTGATTGGTTTTCTACATAATTACAGTAGCGGCGGTATCTAGGAAATTTGCTCTGGCAAAGGAGATTTCTAAAAATAAAAACCATCACTCGTACTCGGTCACTGCTCCATTTTATCAAAATCAAAGCGAGCAGCCCGGTGAACACATAATAAATTCGCGGGGACAGAAGCATTATTAACATCATAATTTCACATAAAGTGTTTTTACTTAATCATTCATTATAGATCATGCACTGTAAAACAATTTGTCTCTGTTTGTTTCTTTTGGTTTTTTAAAAGATGTGATCTGCTGGTCCCCAGTTTTACCCCAAATGCTTGGCTGAACGGGGAAGAGGAAGAAGAGGAAGCAGTCATGTGCTGAGGGCAGCTGAGGGCAACTGGAAGGTCCAAAGTGACAAATATGCACAATAACCTGCAATTATTTTAATTTAAAGAATTGCTGCTTGGTTACTTTCCATTTCTAAGACCTGGACCTAGACCCGAATCAGAACTCCTCTCACCCCACGTAGTAGCTTGAGAAGATCATCAAACTTGACATTTCGGAGCTTGGACGCTTTGGAGAATGCACAAACTCTGGCTATAAGGCAACTTTCCCATACAGGGGCACCCCACACCAGTGCTAAAATGCCAGGTTTTTGAGATGTAAAAAAATCAGGCCAAGATTTCCCCACCACCTCCACTTTTAATATAACATATAAGCAGTACAACTCAATTGAAAAACAAACTGAAATGTTTTAGGAGGGGAAAATAACAATAAAAAACTTACAATAACATTGTTGCATGAAGATGAACATATCAAACGCCTGGGAAATCAGGAGATCCAAGCAGTTCAAATAAATATAAAGATTTATTGCAAGCTTAAGCTCTCTACAAGAATCTGAACTACTAACAGTCAAGGGAAATTCGTGGGAGTTAAGAATAGAAAGGAATTCTCTTGTGGGTGTAAAGGGACTCATGACTGATGATGCCTTTGACCCCTCTCTGGGGCTCAGGCTGGTCACCTCATACAACTCACTCTTATACTAATACTTCATTGAAGGAACTTTTGATTTTTTGACACCATCCAGTCTTGGGGTAGGAGCCTATCAGCACAACACAACTTGCTTTGGGAATCTTTGCCCACTCTTCCTGGCACCAGTGCTCCAAATTTGTCGGATTGCCTCTCCTGCGCAGTGGATTCAGGTCTGGACTCTGGCTGGGCCATTCCAAAACTTTGATCTTCTTCTGGTGAAGACATTCTTTTGTGGATTTGGAGGTACAGTTTGCATTGTCGTCCTGTTGAAAGGTGTGTACTGACTGCTATTTAACGTCAGTTTGAATGTGAATGGTTCATTCCGAACACAGCCACGTTCCTAATTATAAGAGAGTGTGAAGACTTATGCAGCCATATTATTTTAATTTTTTATTTTTATTTTCCCCCTAAAAGATTTCAGTTTGTTTATTAATTGAATTGTACAGCTTGTATGTTATATTAAAAGTGGGAAAAATATCAAAGTGATTTATTTTGGTCTGAGTTTTTTACATTTCAAAAACCTGGCATATTGTGTAAAGTTTCTACATCCACTGTATCTGGTAACCTACAAATATGCTGACTACAAATCCCAGAATTCCCAGGAAGATGGGTTTCCATCTGGGAATTTTGAGAGCTGTACTCCAAAAAATGGAGCTTGGGGGAAGTGAGTTACAATGTTTGCAAAGAACAGTAGCTGTATTTCAGAGATCTGCCACTTAATTATTCTGAAGGATAATGAAAGTCAAGTCTATGGGAAGTGATATTCACCCGTGTCCTTGTTCAACTTCAGAATGCCTTTCTTGACTTCTGGAAGAAAAAACTAAGAGCCCTTGCAGTTGGTCTGACCTTCGCTCGTGAAGGAGATGCTAAAAGAAGACCCGAGTTTAAAGAAAATGCTGATAAACAGAGAACCAAATATTCAGAACAACATAGAATAACAGAGTTGGAAGGGACCTTGCAGGTCTAGTCCAGGGCTTTTCAACCTTTTCAGAGGTTGTATCACTTTTAGGACATGACAATATTCGAGTACCACCAGTGCTTAGCAAGGTGTCAAAAACTTGATGACTAAAAAAAGGGGGGGGGGAGGGATTTTGCATGTTATTGTTAGATTCATTTGTTGTTATAGAAATGGCTAGTTTATAATATTATGGAAAAGTAAAAGGTTGAGGTTCGATGTTAATGCTTCTTTCTACTGCAACAGGAAAAATCGGAAGTCATTGCCTTTTCTTTTTCCCTTCTGCCCCTCACCTTTTTTCTTTCACCCTCCACTCGCAAAAGCCCCCCCTCTCTCACACACACACTTCTCCCAGAAAGCGTCCCCCCTTTCTCCTCACCGCTTCTCTGACAAAAGCCTTTTCTCTTCTGTCTCCGAGTCTTTTTTCCTCTCTCCCTCTCCCACCCAAACTGCCTCCTTTTGTAGCCTCTTCTGTCTCAGCCCCCCCTTTCTCTTCCGGGTGAGCCAGAAGTGCCGATCCCGGGGCCTTTGCCTCGCCCCAGCTGCCCTGCAGCCCCCCCCCGAGGACTCCCGCACGGCGAGTCCTGTGCTGCGCCACTTCGGCTCGTTCCCTCCCCTGCTACCTTGGGCTGGGCTGGGCAGGGCCACGTACCACCTGCCAGGTGCCAATGTCCCACTGGTTGAAAAGTCCTGGTCTAGTCCAGCCCCCTGCTCAAGCAGGAGACCCTGTACCATTCCAGACAGGTGGCTGTCCAGTCTCTTCTTAAAAGCCTGCAGTGATGGAGCACCCGCAACTTCCTGAGAGAAGCAGTTCCACTGATTAACTGCCCTCACTTTTAGAAACTTTCTCCTTAGTTCTACAGTTGCTTCTCTCCTTGACTAGTTTCCATCCGTTGTTTCTTCTCTTGCCTTCTGGTGTTTTGGAAAACAGGCTGACCCCCTCTTCTTTGTGGCAGCCCCTGAGATATTGAAACACTGCTATCATATCACCCCTAGTCCTTTTTTTCATTCCACTCATAGATACTAACAAATGCTGGAGAAGGCCAGGAGTTTTCTTGTGAATGTGATAAACCAGTATTGTAAGACAATGAGTTTGGCTTTAAAAAGCTGCGCAGCTACTCAGCAATGGCAAGACTTCTACAGGACCAGCCCAAGACAGTTTGTTACCTAAGCATAAAACCAGCAAAAGCTGTACCTTCTGCTAAGAACCAGAAGAAAGGATCCATCAAGAAATTATCTTCAGCCAGTTATGTTAAACCCAACACGAAACATCAGGCAGAGGGAAAGAACTGGTAATTTCCAAATGTAACTATAAGTAATTAATTAGTAAATTAAATTTTATTGTTCATAATGGTTGGGGAAATGATGGGGGCCACACTGGCTACATTGTCCCTAATGCAATGGGGTGATGATGCAGGAGGGGTCAGGGCAGCAGCGCATCAAACAATGGGGAACCAACACCCTTTAGGCCACAAAGTACTTATTTGCTGAGTCACTGGCCTATCTGTTTCTTCCTTGGAAAGGGCATCACTTACGGGTTGGGTCTGCTCCTTCTGCAGAGGCAGGGCAAGTGGTTTCTTTGGAGGGAGCTGCACCTGGAAGCGGCTGGAAGCGCAGTTGAAGGTCCCCTGGGTTACGTAGAGCGCGATCTGGGTCATAGCCAAGTGATCACTATAGTGCAGATCCAAGTCTATCGCCCAAACCTTGGGAGAGAAATAGATCCGTCAGGGACAGCTTCTCTTTTAGGCTTAGAAATAAACCTCTTGGCATGAAGGTAAGATAGCCTTACTTTACATCTGGAGAGCACAAGAGGTACCAGCAGTGAACGTACTGTCTGAAAGGGCCCAGACATTTGTGAACCTGTCTTATGTTTCGTATCTGCCTACAATCTCAAGTACAGAAATGCCTCCTCTTGGGTGAATGGAGTTGTGTTCTTTTTAATACCTGAAAGGTCAAAAAAGAACTCAATGAAAGCAACAAAATGGAGGTCACAGAAGGGTACCACCATTACAGGTAGTTCTCGACTTATGACCACAAGTGAGCCCAAAGTTTATGTTGCTAAGTGAGGCAGATGTTAACTGAGTTGTGCCCTTTTATGATCTTTCTTGCCACAGTACTGAAGTGAATCCCTGCACTTGTTAAATTAGTAACCAGTTGCCAAGCGTCCAAATTTTGATCTCATGACCGTGGGGATGCTGCCATGGTCATATGAAAAATGGTCATGTCACTTTTTTCAGTGTCATTGTAACTTCCAATGGTCATAAAACGAATAGCTGTAAGTTAAAGACTACCTGCATTGTCCCCTGCAGGCACTTTGAGAGGTGAATGTCATCAGATGCTCATTGCCCATAATTAAAATATGACTTGTTGAGGGGGGTACAGAAAAGGTACATCAGTGCTTCGGAGGGTTGCAGTTTGGATTATGCTAACCTAGTAGTAATGCGTAGCACTACCGAAGCTCAGCAGCTGTGAGATTCATGTCCTAGAAACACAAGCAATATGAGGGTGAAGGTTCATTCTCCGAGCTTGTGGGCTGGTGTTGGAGAACGAGCCTTCACCCTCATCCTATACCCGAGCTACAGATATTCACCACTAGTTCAAACACAAGCAAGAGCTCATGAAAGAGCTTGCTGGACCTGCAGAAGCTATGTTCATCCATCCCCACAAGGCATCTATGGACAGTAACAAGCAACGTCTAGATATCTAGATATGATCCATGACCTATTATTTCTTGTTTATACGTACAGGGTGAGCTTATGCACCGGAGACAAATTTCTTGTGTGTTCAATCACACTTGACCAATAAAGAATTCTATGATTCTATGGCTGACATCTGCAAGTTTAAGCTAATTTGGGGGTGAATATCTGAAGTTAAACTTGATAGAACATTATCAGTGTGCTCAAAGAGGTAAGCACTGGTGTTGTAAACCAACAACAGTGCAAATGCTCGAGAAGGTTCCTATTTATGACTGCATCCATGGCCACCTTCATATTTTTTAATGTAACCATGACAAGCTGTACATCAAGGGACTGCAGCAAGTCATCTTCACTTTCAGTTGTTATATCGAAAACATATTTATAGTCACATATTTGAAAGCTAGCTCATCCCAGAGAGCTTAGGAAACAAGCCATATATCAATTCTACCATTCAATAGGATTAGAAGCGGGCATAAAATAGAGGTGCTCTGCAATAAATCACGTCTCAATTGAAACAAAATGACTCCGCTGCCCTATTCTAGTAGGCTTGCTAAAAAGAAGAGGAAGAAGAGAAAGCTTGGAAAGTTAACTTTTTGTATGAAAGAAATATGAGGTTGTACACCTGGGCTGCCTCTGCAGGGAACCTGTTCACCAGCCTTGCTGATTGGGGAATTCTGGGAATTGAAGTCCACACATCTTCAAGCTGCCAAAGTTGAGAGACACTGTTTTAAGGGAACATCTGCCCATCCTTTCCAAAGATCTCTCCACAGCCTGGAAATGTATATGTTTTGATCATGACAAAGATGGACCAGTTCCTAGGTTTCTAAACAAAAGTGCTCCACAGAAATGGCAACTGAAATGTTCTTAAACAGTGCCTGGGATTTAGAACATGCCTGAATATTGCAGACCATGTAAGAAAATTGTACAAATGCAGTGGTAGTGTTGGTATGGCTCCTCTATCCATGGCAATTTACTCATGGTTTATATAAGTAACTCTGTTTTCTGGGCTTACATGACACTGACACTTACATGACACTTACATGAAATTAAGCAGCCTGCCTGTGTTTTCATGACACCCAAGCTAACAAGCAGGTGGCCATGGCTTCGGATACCCCTGAACAGCGAAAGAGAGGAGTAAAACTTGCTTCAAGGCAAGGCAGTCAAAGTTGCCAGCATTTGGAAATCGAGATGAAATTCAATAGGGAAGCTGGAGGGGGAGGGAGGAAATGGAGGAGGAGGAGGAGGAGGAGGATTGGTCAACCCATTAAAAACAAAAAAAAATCAGCTCATCAGTTCCATTCCCCCCCCCCCCAAAACCACCATCAGAACTGATGGAGCTTCTTGGATGAAAAGTGAAATATTTTCTTCTTCCTCAGGGAAAAAACAGTCCAGTTTTGCTTTTTGAAGAAAAAAAGCACCTTTGAATAGCTATGGGACACCAGCCTTCTCCCTTCTGGAGAACTGAGTTTTGGCCGTGCACCTGGGCACAGGTTGGTCACTCCCCGGAGTGTCTCCTGTAACTATTGGCCCTTTAGAAGCAACTCTCCCACAGAAGGACTTGGACAAGCCACTGAATGGTAAATGGCATCATTATAAGGCTATTAAGGGGTCAGACAGTCAAGGCCTCTTGCTAAACTGGAGCTAATTTCTGAATCATATTACAAAATAATGCCCCTTTTTATAACAGCAAATAAATCATGTCAGAAACAGTTAATAATGAACCATCAAGTATCAGTTTTACTGTTAAATATCCTATTTGTCCCCTTCATGGATTACTGCCTTGTTGTGGCGAAGGGGATTGCGTAATTCAATGAAGCTATGAGCTATGCCGTGCAGGGCCACCCAAGACGGACAGGTCATAGCCGAGAGTTCTGACAAAACATGATCCACTGGAGAAGGAAATGGCAACCCACTCCAGTATCTTTGCCAGGAAAACCCTATGGACAGTTCCAAAAGGCAAAACGATATGACGGTGGAAGATGAGCCCCTCAGGTCGGAAGGCGTCCAATATGCTACTGGGGAAGAGCAGAGGGCTAGTACTAGTAGCGCCAGAAAGAATGAAGCGACTGGGCCAAAGCCGAAAGGACGCTCAGCTGTGGATGTATCTGGTGGTGAAAGGAAAGTCCGATGCTGTAAAGATTTTTTTCTCCATAGGAACCTGGAAGAAAGAGATGACAAGACTGAACATCGACATCTTAGGAATCAGCGAACTAAAATGGACAGGAATGGGTGAATTTAATTCAGATGACCATCAGGTATACTACTGCGGGCAAGAATCCCTCAGAAGAAATGGAGTAGCCTTCATAGTCATTAAAAGAATAGGAAAAGCAATACAGGGATACAATCCCCAAAATGACAGAATGATCTCAGTTCAAATCCAAGGCAAACCATTCAATATCACAGTAGTCCAAGTCTATGCCCCAACCACCGGTGCTGAAGAGGATGAAATTGACCGGTTCTATGAAGCCCTATAGCACCTTATAGAACTAACACCAAAAAATGATGTCCTTATCATCATGGGGGATTGGAATGCTAAAGTAGGAAGCCAAAAGATAACCAGAATAACAGGCAAGTTTGGCCTTGGGAGTACAAAATGAAGCAGGGCACAGGCTGACAGAATTTTGTCAAGAGAATAAGTTGGTCATAGTAAACACTCTTTTCCAACAACCAAAGAGACGGCTCTACACATGGACATCACCAGACGGTCAACACAGAAATCAGATTGACTGTGTGTTCTGCAGCCAAAGATGGAGAAGCTCTGTACAGTCAGTAAAAACAAGACCAGGAGCTGACTGTGGCTCAGACCACGAGCTTCTCGTTGCAAAATTTAGGCTTAAACTGAAGAAAGTAGGGAAAAGCACTAGGCCACTCAGGTATGAATTAAATCATATCCCTGTTGAATATACAGTAGAGGTGACAAATAGATTTAAGGAATTAGATCTGATAGACAGAGTGCCTGAAGAACTATGAATGGAGGTTTGCAACATTGTACAAGAGGTAGCAACTAAAACCATCCCAAAGAAAAAGAAATGCAAGTAAGCAAAATGGCTGTCTGAGGAAGCTTTGCAAATAGCTGAGGAAAGGAGGGAAGCAAAAGGCAAGGGAGAAAAAGAAAGATACGCCCAATTGAATGCAGAATTCCAGAGAATAGCTAGAAGAGATAAGAATGCCTTCTTAAATGAACAGTGCAAAGAAATAGAAGAAAACAACAGAATAGGGAGGACCAGAGATCTTTTCAAGAAAATTGGAGAGATGAAGGGAACGTTTCATGCAAAAATGGGCATGATAAAGGACCAAAATGGCAGGGACCTAACAGAGGCAGAAGAGATTAAGAAGAGGTGGCAAAATTACACAGAAGAACAATACAAGAACGAGCTTAACGTCCCTGATAACCACGATGAGGTGGTCACTGACCTCGAGCCAGACATCCTAGAATGTGAAGTGACGTGGGCCTTAGGAAAGCTGAGCAACAACAAAGCTAGTGGAGGTGAGAGTATTCCAGCTGAGCTATTCAAAATCTTAAAAGACGATGCAGTAAAAGTGCTACACTCAATTTGCCAGCAAATTTGGAAAACTCAACAGTGGCCACAGGATTGGAAAAGATCAGTTTACATTCCAATTCCAAAGAAAGGCAGTGCCAAAGAATGTTCAAACTATCACACCATTGCACTCATTTCACATGCTAGTAAAGTTATGCTTAAAATCCTACAAGCTATACTCCAGCAGTATGTGGATCGAGAACTACCAGAAGTACAGGCAGGATTTCGAAGAGGCAGAGGAACTAGGGATCAAATTGCCAACATACGCTGGATCATGGAGAAAGCTAGGGAGTTCCAGAAAAAGATCTACTTCTGCTTCATTGACTATGCTAAAGCCTTTGATTGTGTGGATCACAGCATACTGTGGCAAGTTCTTAAAGAGATGGGAGTACCAGACCAACTTATTTGTCTCTTGAGAAACCTATATGCGGATCAAGAAGCAACAGTGAGAACTGGACACGGAACCACCGATTGGTTCAAAATTGGGAAAGGAGTCCAGCAAGGCTGTATACTGTCACCCTGCCTATATGCAGAGCACATCATGAGAAAGGCAGGGCTAGATGAATCAAAAGTTGGAATTAAGATTGCCGGGAGAAATATACTGCTCAAAATAATGAAGGGAACAGAAAATAAGACATCCTACTATTAAATACAGTACATTGTGTTGTTTAAGTGTTCCCTTTATTTTTTTGAGCAGTATATTAACAACCTAAGATATGCAGACGATACCACTCTAATGGCAGAAAGTGAAGAAGAACTAAAGAGCCTCTTGTTGCGGGTGAAGAAGGAGAGTGCAAAAGTTGGGTTGAAACTTAACATTAAGAAAACCAAGATCATGGCAACCGGCCCTCTCAATTCCTGGGAAATAGATGGGGAAGAAATGGAGGTAGTGACAGATTTTATTTTCCTGGACTCCAAGATCACCGCAGATGGGGACTGCAGCCAAGAAATTAAAAGACGCTAGCTCCTGGGGAGGAAAACCATGGCAAATCTAGACAGCACACTAAAAAGCAGAGACATCACCCTGTCAACAAAAGTGCGTGTAGTCAAGGCTATGGTCTTCCCAGTTGCAATGTATGGCTGTGAAAGTTGGACCATAAGAAAGGCTGAGTGCCAAAGAATTGAGGCCTTTGAACTATGGTGCTGGAGAAGACTCCTGCGAGTCCCTTGGACTGCAAGGTGATCAAACCGATCAGTCCTAGAGGAGATCAACCCTGACTGTTCTTTAGAAGGCCAGATCATGAAGTTGAAACTCAAATACTTTGGCCACCTAACGAGAAGGAAGGACTCACTGGAGAAGAGCCTAATGCTGGGAAAGGTTGAGGGTGAGAGAAGAAGGGGACGACAGAGAATGAGGTGGCTGGACCGAGTCACTGAAGCAGTAGGCGTGAGCTTAAATGGACTCCAGAAGATGGTAGAGGACAGGAAGGCCTGGAGGAACATTGTCCATGGGGTCGCGATGGGTCGGACATGACTTCGCAGCTAACAACAACAACAGCATTGTCAACTTAAATATTTCCCATTGCATAAGGAAAAAAAAGAGCTTTGGTCTTCTGTTGGTACAGTTCAGTGGGAACATTTCCCACTTCTATTTTATAGTATTTTTCTCTAGCAGTCCTCTCCCAAATTTGCTCTACAGTGGCACACATCCTTCACTGGCCCTCAAAACAAAAAATTTAAACGAAAGAAAACTCTGCTGAATAAAAATGAGGGCAATCTTGCCAGGACTGTCCTCCCAGTTCCTCCAGGATAGGAATTCAACATTCTCCTCTCCTCTTCCCTATCAATGGTTGCCAGAGGTTTCTTGCCCTGAGGCAGAATGGATTATATTATTTATTTATTTTGATGCTTATATTTTAACTAGTCAAGCACAAGAATCCCTCTTTCTGCCCTGTTTTACAGGCATGCCTGTTCCTAGGGCTAGCTAGCAGATCTGAGTTGGGGGAAAAAGATGATCTCTAGATGCCAGCAATGAGACACTGAGAAATTACATCTTTGCTGACATCTAGCAACATTCAGATGATTGCAAACAATCCGAGCTGCCGATACCTGCCCACCTCCTTGCTGGCTGCAATAGTTTTCTAATCTGATCCAAAGACTGGGAGCTGGGCTGCCTGGAGCTCTAGAACATTCAAAACAACATATGGGGAGAAGATCAGAATACAGAGATATGGAATTACAGAGTTAGAAGGGATCTTGGAGGTCTTCTATCCAATCCCCTGCTCTAGCAGGAGACTGTATACCAGTTCAGACAAATGGCTGTCCAATCTCTTCTTAAAAACCTCCAATGATGGAGCACCCACAACTTCTGGAGGCAAGTCATTCCACTGATTGATTGTTCTGTCAGGAATTTTCTCCTTAGTTCCAGGTTGCCTCTCCTTGTTGAGTTTTCATCCGTTGCTACTTGTCTTGCCTTCTGGTGCTTTGGAGAACAGCTTGACCCCCTTATCTTTGTAGGAGCCCTTGAAATATTGGAAGACTGCCATCATGTCACCCCAGTCCTTCTTTTCGTTAAACCAGACATACCAGTTCCTGCAATTGTTCTTCATATGTTTTATCCTTCAGTTGCTCTTCTCTGCACTTTTTATTTTTATTTTTATTCTGAAAAAGAGAACTTTTCCCTCTTCAAATTTCTGAAACCTCATGTTCATCCAGTCCTATCTGTTCTCTGGCAATGATCAAGTCTTCGTGAAATATTAGTGCAGAGCTGATTCTTTGGAAAAAGCCTGTTCTTTCTTCAGGGAGGCGATGTTTTTTTGCTTGTAGTCTTCTTCCAATGATCAAAAGTCCAGGAGTTTAACTCTCATGTCTCAGCAGCTTCTGGGTTTTCCTGAAATGTTAGTTATTAAATACTGGGATCTTTGGAGGCATTGACGAGGCAAAGGTGAAAGTAACAGAACGTTTATTAGGTTAACATAGAAGCGGCTCTAACAGCCGCCTTGACATTTATTTATATGGACTGCTGATAGGCAGCAGCCAATGAAATTTAAACAATTCTCCCGCCCAAAAATACAAGCTTGCAAACTTGCAGACAGGCAATTAACTTTCAGACAACACAGCCTTTATTCAATTATAACGGGCCATATAATTTACTTCAATACATAATATTAGTGATTGCATTCTAGGCTCTCCTGGAATCTTCAATGAGATGTTGAAATCTTGGCAGACTTTCTGTAAGTTTGAAAATTAGGGGATTTTTAAACATTTTTTACAATTGCATTACATTTCATGGACCCGGGTGTCCCTGGGCCTGGTGCTGCCAACTCAAGTTAGGCAGCATGAGATGTCAGCAGCTAAAGACGCTTCCAAGGCTTTCAGCCCCACCTGTCCTGGCCGCTCCTGCCTTCAGGCTCCTGTCACTATAAGCCAGAAAAAAGTCTCAACACTCCATCAGGTCAGCATTTTAAAATTGTAAAGACTTTCAAGAGTGACTGTTAACTTTTCTTACCGCTGAACTTTGTGCTCTTATTCTGGGCATGAACGTGGCATATGTAACACAAATACCTCATAGAACATGGAATAACAGAGTTGGAAGGGACCTTGGAGGTCTTCTAGCCCAACCCCCTGCTCAGGCAGGAGACCCTATGCCATCCCAGACAAGTGGCTGTCCAGTCTCTTCTTAAAAACTTCCAGTGATGAAGCACCCACAGCTTCTGGAGGCAGGTCATTCCACCGGTTAATTGTTCTTGCTGCCATGTGCTAAATAAGTAAATACTGTTCTCACTGTCAGGGGATTTCTCCTTCGCTCTAGGTTGGATTTTTAAAATTTATTTATTTATTTATTGATGGGATTTATATCCCGCCCTATCTCCCGAAGGACTCAGGGCGGCTAACAACAAAACATATAATAAGTACATAAATCAAGATAAAATGAAATTGAGAACATCAGTGCAATAAAAAATTAGAGAATTTAAAAAATGAATTAAAAATACTAAATATAAATTAATTAAAATGCCTGTCAGTCTAGGTCAGCCTGGTGGAACAGGTGTGTTTTGAGGCCGCGGCGAAAGGATTGGAGGTTTTGGGCCATCCGAAGCTCAGGGGGGAGCTGATTCCATAGGGTTGGCGCTCCCACAGAGAAGGCCCTCCCCCTGGGGGTCGCCAGCCGACATTGCCTAGCTGACGGTACCCTGAGGAGGCCTTCTCTGTGTGAGCGTACTGGACGATGGGAATTTGTTCCCGGCAGCAGATGGTCCTGCAAGTATCCCGGACCTAAGCCATGTAGGGCTTTAAAGGTAAGTACCAGCACCTTAAATCTCACCCGGAGGGCAACTGGTAGCCAATGCAGCTCACGCAGGAGGGGTGTAATATGGGAGTATCGGGGAGCTCCCATCACAACCCGTGCAGCTGCATTCTGCACCAGCTGAAGCCTCCGGGTGGTCTTCAAGGGCAGCCCCATGTAGAGAGCATTACAGTAATCAATACGGGAGGTAACGAGTGCGTGGGTGACTGTACGTAGGGCATCTCGGTCCAAAAAGGGGCGCAATTGGTATATAAGACGAATCTGTGCAAATGCCCCCCTAGCCACGGCTCCAATGTGATCTTCAAAACTGAGTCGTGAATCTAGGAGGACGCCCAGATTGCGTGCTCTATCAATGGGAGGTAACATCTCTCCTCCTATAGTCAGAGATGGAACCTCTTGGACTAAACGAGATGACGGTATGTACAGCCACTCAGTCTTGGCCGGGTTGAGTCGAAGCCTGTTTTCTCCCATCCAAATCTGTACCGCTTCCAGACAACGGGACATCACATCAAGGGCATCACTGGGTTGGTTCGGGGTGGAGATGAATAGCTAGGTATCATCAGCATATTGATGATATTTCACCCCGAAGCTACGGATGATCTCTCCCAGCGGCTTCATATAGATGTTGAACAGGAGGGGCGAGAGCACCGAACCCTGAGGCACTCCACAATTAAGAGGCCTAGGGCTTGACCTCTGCCCTCCTGCCAACACCGTCTGCGAACGGTCCGAGAGGTAGGAGGAGAACCACCGCAGAACGGTGCCTCCCACTCCCAGCCCCTCAAGACGACGCAGTAAGATACCATGGTCGATGGTATCAAAAGCCGCTGATAGATCTAATAGGACCAGGACAGAGGAATAACCTCTATCTCGGGCCCGCCAGATGAACTTCCACCTGTTATTTCTTGTCCTGTCTTCAGGTGCTTTGGAGAATAGATCCACCCCGGCTTCTCTCTGACAGTTACCCAATACTGGAAGACTGTGATCGTCATACCCCAGGTCCTCACACTTTCCTTACGAGATGCAACATGAAAAATGCACAATATTGGTCACACTCATATCCCTTGCACTTTGCAAAGCTGGCATATTTCTGCAGATTTCATCCACCCAGCTAGAACACTCTATCTAGAGACTTCTATTTCACTCCTTCCAATATTAACTCTTATGAGTTCTTTTTAAGGACTTCGGAGTCTTATTTAATGGGAAGCATCATCTGGGTTGTTCAGTGTTGTAATCAATACCTCATTTGCACTTCTCCATTTCCGGTGAAAGAACTTTGTGTATGATTTCCTATTGGACGATTGCATTTCTTTTGAAAAAAAGTTTAACTGCTTTGCCAAATATAAGCTTATCAGAGACCACTAGATATTTGTGTCTGGAGGACATGATGATTTCAATGGATAGCAGTGAGGAGTCTATCCTGCCTTGTTTGCCAGTTGCATTCAACCAATTTGTCATCTGATTCATAATTGGGGAGGACCATTTTTTTTGGATAGAAGTAAAACAACCAATGCCGACTAAATAGATACAGCTTGTACAACACAGAGAATTTAAATGTCCAACGCTGGTCACAGCAGCCTTACCATGATTGTTTTTACCAAAAACCAAGTAGGACAGAACAGCTTCTATTCTCTGGTGAGAAGGAATAATCCAGCTGTTGACATCTGGTGGAAAAACAAAGTTACAGCCCAGCAGCTGGGACACCATGTGAAAGACAGAAGCTCCTGACTCCCACTTGCAGGCATAAAAGGAGGATCTTGTAAGAGCTTTTGAGCCCCAGAGCCCCAAGCAAGGCTCTTGAACCAGAGTGTGTCCCTGTCTTATGCCCACTGGGACCTTTGTAAAATCAAATCCCTATCAATAAATAAATCCATTGTGGGCTCATAAATCCAAGCTCATTTCCACTTCTTCCACACTTCTTTGGAGGGTTCAAAATTAGGGGAGCATGTGACTTAAAGCCCCTCTCTGCCTCTTGGTTAATGGAGATATTTTCCACCACGGGGGAAGGAATATTCAGTTTTGCTGTTGATACCCACAGAATGTGAATTGATCTCAGTGTGCCTTAAGCAGGTAGCATGTTGGCTGGAATCGTATTTCTCTCCCACCTCTGTAGAGCCGTAACTCTTCTCCTTAAGTCTCTGTGCTGGCATCCATCACCGCCTGAATCAGCTGCAGGCCCTAAGCCTTCATTTGAAGTTCTTCCTCCCTTCCTCCTTCTGCCCCAATTTTCTCTCTCACCATTTCACCCTCCGTTTTTCTTCCTTCCTATGCCAAAGGCCCATCAACTCCCCACACGCACCTTAAACACCTTCTCCATGCCTGTTGTCAGCCCTCATCCATACTCTTTCTGCCCTTACCATCTTCTGAGATTCCCCACCACCACTTGTCATTGTAGCTGACAACCTCTGATCATTTCCCCTCCAAGTATTAACCAGAGATAACTCTGCTCAGCATTTTAGATCAGCCTAGGTCAGGAGTAAGGGTTCCAAGGATGCAATTCTTGTATCACCAGTAGCCAATAAATCTTGTTGTCTCCATCCAACATTTGAGCTGTATAGGCCAGGAAATCCCAGCCAGTGTGGTTCAGAAAGCCCCAATGGTGCGATTCTTCCATATCGCTCCACAGCAATCCGGCCGGATTCCCACTTGATGGCGAGGGAATACAAAACATGCATACAGATCTCATTATTATAGTTGGTTGCCCAGGCAGCCAGATGTTTAGACTGGATTTGGCATTCTTATCCACCTATTTGGTCCTCCCAAGGACATGGGATGGGGAAACGTTGATTCTTGATGGTGTTCAAGGCTGAAAAGCTGCAGGATAAAAGCTGTTCCAGGCATAGCTGCTTTATGCAACTGAGTGGCAGTGATTTTGTCAATGTCAAAGATATTCAAGAGTTGCTCCAGATGTTTTCGAATTGCTCCCAGGAGTTCTATCACTATTGGTACTATCTTTGCCTTCTTTTGCACAATCTAGTTGCAGGTCTTTGTATTTTGTGATTTTTCTCCAGTTTTTTCTCTTTTATTCTGGTGTCTCCATATACTGTCACATCCAGACTTTTTTTTGTCTTTCCTATTGACAAAATTGGATTCCTTTCCTATTGGATTCATCTGGAATGTTATGTGGCAGGTGCTTATCTCTTTGAATTCTTTTTTTATAATATTTTATTAGTTTTCTAATTTTACAATTAAGTATTTAAAAAACAATGTGGTTGCTGGGTTAATCAATAATTCAATAACATACATAAATCCTTAGTACAAATCTCAAGTTACAACATCGGATATTTCCTCTCTTTTTCCCTTAATATTACTATCTAATACAGTTATTATTATTATCAACTAAGTAAAAACATCATTATTGTCAACGCTGCTAACATCGAATGTTATTGCTTGACAAGAGATGAAGGAGTAGCTATTTCATATATTAAACCTGTGTATTGCTTTAAGATTTGTGTATTGTTTTAGTTTAAAATTGGTGGGATGGAAAAGTAGGAATGCACTCTGAAGGCCATTTGTCTCTCTAAAGAAGATAAGATTTTGGCGGTTCTTCCAACGGAAGGGAAGCTGATTCTTTAAATTAATTGGAGAATATAATTAATGACAAAATTAGAAAGGTGGAGAATTGTGTTTAATTATATTGTGCAAGGGGCGGAGATTTCAGTTTCCAGCTTCCTTCGAGCAAGCATTTGCCGGTGTATTAGGCTAATAAAGGACTTTTATTAGTATTTATTTATTAGTATTAAATTGAAGACTTTAAAAATAATTCAAGCAGGCTAAATATGTCCCCCAGAAATTCTCTTTACAGCTGAGTTTTTCACAGGTGGTATCTGTCAAGGTCAAAAAAGTTTTTTTCTGGAGTCTGGGCTTCAAGCCAAGTCTCTTTTAGGTAGTAACAAGTTACAGAGCCTCTTGAAGTGGGTGAAGGAGAGTACAAAAGTTGGCTTGAAACTCAACATTAAGAAAACCAAGATCATGGCATCCGGCCCTCTCAATTCCTGGGAAATAGATGGGGAAGAAATGGAGGTAGTGACAGATTTTATTTTCCTGGACTCCAAGATCACCGCAGATGGGGACTGCAGCCAAGAAATTAAAAGACGCTTGCTCCTGGGGAGGAAAGCCATGGCAAATCTAGACAGCACACTAAAAAGCAGAGACATCACCCTGTCAACAAAAGTGCATATAGTCAAGGCTATGGACTTCCCAGTTGCAATGTATGGCAGTGAAAGTTGGACCATAAGAAAGGCTGAGCGCCAGAGAATTGAACTATGGTGCTGGAGAAGACTCCTGTGAGTCCCTTGCACTGCAAGGCGATCAAACCGGTCAGTCCTAGAGGAGATCAACCCTGGCTGCTCTTTAGAAGGCCAGATCCTGAAGTGGAAACTCAGATACTTTGGCCACCTAATGAGAAGGAAGGACTCACTGGAGAAGAGCCTAATGCTGGGAAAGGTTGAGGGCAAGAGAAGAAGGGGACGACAGAGAATGAGATGGCTGGATGGAGTCACTGAAGCAGGAGGCGTGAACTTAAGTAAACTCCAGAAAATGGTAGAGGACAGGAAGGCCTGGAGGAACGTTGTCCATGGGGTTGTGATGGGTGGGACACAACTTCACAACTAACAACAACAATACCATATTTTACCACAAGATGTCACCTATGCGATTTAAAGCTCCTTGCTTGTCGCCCCTACAGGGTGACTTTTGACCCTTTCCAGGGTCCCCCAGCGGGATGAATTCAATCGCAGAAGACAGAGTTTGCCTTCCTGCATCTGCAGGCCCTGCAATAGCAAACCAGAAGTTCTTATCTCTTTGAATTCTATGGTCCCACAGCACTTTAGCTTCTTCATTTTCTATTACTTTGTCTATTTTGTGATTCCACCAGTTCTTGCTTGCAGCAAATGGTATTTCTTCCAGATCTTCCAATGTACTGTTGTTCCTACTTTGTCATGCTTTTGCTTGTGGTCAGTTTGTGTGATTTTCTTGCATCAGCTAACTAGATGTTCCACTATTTCTTCAGCTACTTTGCAGAGGCGGCACTTGCTGTCTGTTGCTGTCTTCTCAATTCTGGCTTTATATGCCTTTGTTCTTAAGGCTTGGTCTTGTGCATCCAGAATTAGCCCCTCTGTCTATTTCTTCAATTTTTCTGCTCTTAGCCTTTGCCAAGTCTTGTTATTAACTGTTTTGCCTGGTAGTCTTTTTATGATCTGGCCATGTAATACTTTGCTTTGCCCATGCCTTTTTTCTATACTTCATATGGCCTTTTTGAAGGTCAGTCTGATCTCTCTGAAATTCAGTGAACTCTCATGATGTACAAGCGTCTGTGCATCTTCTTCACTGTCCTTCAGGTATTTTTCCAATGTCCTTGCTCTTCTTCAACTGTCAGTCCCTTACATTCCACCCCCATCTATGCACCTTGGCAAATAGATTCTATCAACATCACTGCATCGATGAAGGATATGATTCACTGTCATTATTTTTCTGGTTCTCCTACCGAGATCTGCTATTCCAGTTGTAGATCTAATGACTGGAATTGCCCAGCTGTTAATTGCCTGAATGGTGTTCCTCCACTGAGCTTGGACTTTAAGATCTTCTTCACTCTCTTGATGTATTCATTTCTAACCTTCTTCTTGACTTCAGTGTCCTTGATGTTGTCAGCTTGAAGATATTTGTAGTGATTGTCTTCATCCAGATTCTTTATACAAGTTCCATAGGATATTTTGATTCCTTCAGTTTTCACTATTTTTCGCTTGTTGATGATGAGGCTGACACATTTGTCCAGTTCAAATTCCATTGCAATATCTTGGTTGTATATTCACACAGTGCTGAGCAGGGATTCCATGTGAATACAGCTTTAGGTTTTCAGATTATTATTACTATTACTAATTTTAATTATTCTTATTTTAATTCAGATTATTATTATTTCTTTGCAACACCCCAACAACACAGGAGATACTGTGTAAAATATAAATGTTCAGAGTGAATAAAAGCCACAGTTATGGCATCATTCTTTACAGGAGGCACACAAATGTTTCAGTTTTAAAATCTGAGAAGGACTGGGAAGCATAAATTCTTAAACAATTGCTAAATTATCACTTTTCTTCATTCCATTTAATTGTTTTCTGCCTCCAGTTTTGACTTCTATAGTTTTACAGGGAGTGCACCTACTTTTTTGTGTATGCTTTTTAAAAGAGGCTAGATTATACAGTAAAAATGCCAATTAGTAAAATATTAATGCAAATCAGTTATCAGAAGAGAGTGCTCTTTCTTATGGTTACAATTCACAATGGGACTGAACATTTTAGCTGGGATTACAGTTATCTGATTTGGCTGCCATCTAGTGGTGACTGGTGAAATACTTTGATTTACCAAACATTCCAGCCAAAACCAATTGCAGGTAGAGTCCTTGACTTATAACCGTTCATTTAGTGACTGTTCAAAGTTACAATGGCACAGAAAAAAATGGATTTCAATCAGTCCTCACACTTACAATCATCCCAGCATCAAATGATAAAATCCATCATGGCACCCGGCATATATTTATGACCGTTGCAGCATCCCCGGCTCATGTGATCAGTCTTGTCTGGCTGGCTGCTGACAGGCAGACAAGACTGGGGAAAAGAATGGGGAAAGCTGGGTTTGCTTCACAACCTTGTGATTCACTTAACACCCGCAGTAATTCGCTTAACAACTGCAACAAAAAGGTCACCAAATTGGCTGCGACTCACTTAACAACCGTCTTGCTTAGCAATGGGTGTCTGGTCCCAAATGCGGTTAAATGTTGAAGACTATCTGCACAGAAGGGTTCAACTATTGCTGTGAAAGACCAACCATGGAGGCAAGGCAGCTCCTGAAGGATTGCAGCCAGCAAATTCGGATTCCTATTCTGGAGACGTTTGGCCAGTGAGAACACAAACATAAATGTGCTGCTGATGGCCATTATACGATTATTCTGCTCTAATGTTTTAGTAACTTCTGAGTAATTTATAGCTTACTTATGGTTTTAGTGTATTTTAGTCTGTGCACGCATCCAAGCCGAGGGAAAAGGAAAAGTTCTACCTAAAAGGACAGCAGCCATTTATCCCGGCAAGGAACCACCTGGCCTCCTTTTCCTTCTAGCAGCTGAAGGAAAAGTGCAAGCAAAAAGGGGCTTCCGCCTCTGCTCTTCTGTATTCTGCACTTGGTTTTCTGTTTCCTTGTCCGCAAGTTAGTTTTCTCCCCCTGCCTAATTTTCACTCCCTATTTGGGTGAAGAAAGGCAAAACGACCTTGAGGTCTATCCTGGTCAGGGGTGTCCCAAAGGCGCTTTTTCAAAAGGTGACTGGACTTTCTTGGTTTTTCCTAGAAGACGTTTCGTTTCTCATCCAAGAAGCTTCTGAACTCAACTGAACTGACAAAGCTTCTTGGATGAGAAGCGAAACGTCTTCTAGGAAAAACCAAGAAAGCCCAGTTGCCAGTTGAAAAAAAACTCCTCTGGGACAACTGTGACCTTTTGATTCTGAAACACTTTGAAAAGTAGGGCTGATCTGGCCGTCTGTGCTCGGACAGTTCTTGAGACTTGAACGAGGTGTGCCAGGGCACGAGAAGAGGCAAGAGGGGAAGACTCCCCCATTTCCATAAGGGCAGCCACAGGAGGAAGCCTTCGCATGAGCTCCTCGAAACAAGCATGCCGAGGCCTCTCTCCTGCAAGCCACACATCAAAAAGCCCCGTCCCAGAAGAGAAGATTTCAGAGAAATGCGCTTTGGATTGGGTTGCATTAAAAAGCAACCGTGAAGAATCACTGTCCCTCTTGCTGCCATTTCCA
Source organism: Vipera berus (assembly GCF_964194415.1). NCBI lineage: Eukaryota > Metazoa > Chordata > Lepidosauria > Squamata > Viperidae > Vipera > Vipera berus. Next base: position 1,836,846 of record NC_138215.1, on the reverse strand, counting down.
GACTGTAAAATATTCTTCTGCAGCAGATTTAGTTAAGGGCAGTTTGAAAGTTCAAACAAATTACATCTGCTACTTCCCCCTTTCCAATTTTTTTAGGGTTTCATTCAAAGAATTCTAAGGATGCGAGGCGGGGGCGGGGGGCGGAAAAGCTTTCCGCAAGACAGGCATCCGTTCCTGAAGCTAAATAACTTGGCAGCCACTTTTGAAAGAGAGGAACTCAGGTTTTCCAAAATAAAAGCTAAATATGCCAGAGATTTCGTCAGTCATTAAGCATTAAGAAATGCTGGCCTTTCTGGCATCCTTGTGCAAAAACCTACCTTATCTATGGAGATTCTCAGTCACCCAGTCATGGTTGTCCCAAAGGAGCTTTTTCAAAAGGCAACTGGACTAGCTTCTCGGATGAGAAGTGAAAAACAAAGGAAAGTCCAGTTGCCTTTTGAAAAAGCACCTTTGGGATAAGCCTACCTCATATGTTCCCCCCACCCCCAATGCTCTGCCAATCTTCCCCTCTAAAATCAGTGTGCAGAATATCTCCCCACAGGCCTACACAGCCACCATGAGAGAAAAGACCTGAGGTGTGTTTTCACAGCTCCTTCCTACAATCAGGATCTTTCTTTCCTTCAGATTCCCAAGTGGGAGATGGTTACAAAGCAAGGCAAATTCCTGAATCGATATTGGATAGATATGGTGGGTGGAAATTGGAAGCAATTTCTGGAATGCCCCTCCCTGCATGAACCCCACCGGTCCTGACTATGGCAGTTGGTCAGAGCTGCATTTTCTCCTTTCTCCAACGCCATCCTAAGCGCCAGTGTCCTCCTTAGTAGATTCCCCGAGGGCCTGAGTAGAGGAGGGCTGCCTGCAGGCACCGTTTGCCCCAGAGATGCTTCAGACTTAAGGCAGCACTTGGCGGATTATACTGGAAATGTTTTCATTCCCCCAATTTATAAAATCACCCAGGATATTTTGAGGTGTAATGGAGGATTACGTGTTTTTACAAAATGTATTGTCTCATTAATAACCTGCCTTACAATGTTTGTTTGTAATTCCAACTTCTGCTTTTAATAGCATTTGTGAAAAAATAAAGAGCCAACGAAACAAAGGCTGGGAAATGCAGATCTTGACAAGCAAAAAGTCACTCAGATAAAGGGATTCCATTTCCTTTCTCAAACTAATTGTCTGCTTGAGGGTTTGATTTGCTTCATTTTGCTTTGTGATGATGAAAGTTGCATTGGGGAATCAAAACTTTCAGGTTTCTTTCATCCTAGCCGTGATAAGAGAAAAGTCTTCATGTACCTACTCAGCTCTCCTTAGCCAATTACATATGCCTTTCAACAGGCTAGCTGGGTCATTTGTAAAACTGTTTTCTAAACAAATTAAAAAAAATCCTACATGATCTTTCTAGCATTTAATCAGTGAAATAACAGATTGAAGAAGGTATTAAAGTAATGTCAGGGAAAAATGGACAACTATTTTTCCTAGCTGAAGAATAGAGAAGGTATTTAAAAAACAGCCTTTAAAAAAGTTTTGCTCTCTAGCATTCCTGCTTAAGATATAGTTAGAATATAATCCATCACTAAAAGATGCTTCATTGATACTGAAAAAAATGAATTTGTAGCTAATCAGAAAGGAACATGTATTTGTTTTTCTAAAATAATTTCTTGATATGGAAGATAGACTCATTAATATGCTTCAGCATGCAATAACAATGAAGATCAGTGCAATCTGGGAATGAGGTACAATTCTGGGCTTAAGGTAGGTGGAGAGAATTGGTACAAATGTTTTTTTACCCTCTTTTTTCCTGCAACACAGGCCTTAGCAGGCTGCCCTCTCTAGCTTACCTTTCTAGTCCTTCACTTAACCAAGAATTAAGCCAGCAGAAGTCACAAAAGAGGTTTTGGGACTGGAGGAAATATTGACGTGGGGAAATGAACTGTCTTCTTCAGAAGCTTCCTTGGGCATTCCACAGACCCAGAAGCTCCTGCCTGAAGAAGCAAAGGTGTTGTCTGGAGACTCCAAACCAAAATAGAAATCCTATCACTGTCACATTCTTTGGACATCATTTTTGTTCCCTTTGCCTGGTAGTGACAACTAAGGCTCCGTATTCTGCCTCTCCACAAGTAATCTGCTAATTTGACATGTAGCTTTCTTTCACAACTTCAAGGAGACCTACATCATTCCTTATTTTTAACCTCAAGACATCTTGAGATGAGAAAAAGGATCTGGGCCAAAGTCACCCATGGAATTTCCATGGCTGAGCATGGATTTCAGCTGGGGTCCTCTCAAGTCATAGACCAACACCTTAATCACAATAGCAAGTAGATTCTGGTTGTGGACCATAACAAAAAAAATTATTAGATAAGCTGCTCCTGATTGTTCTGGTGTTTGGTTGTGGTTTCTAAAAATTGGCTTGTTCCTGCTCTGAACTGTGCAGTTCCTCTTTGGCCCCATTATATTATCAACCAGCAGTTCTCCATATTAGGAACCTAACCACTTAAGTCTTGATTCTCACTGTCAATCAATTCTCTTACTGTTTGAGAGGAAAGTCAGTTCATAAAATCTGTAAGTTCCCTTGGAGATGAAACTAGCTTGTATTGTATTGAAAAAAAACTATACAGATAGAAACAGCCCCATTACTTAAAGTAATGTGATAACATGGCCATGTTTGCAGTAAACACCACAGTAATTGGCTTACCGAACATGAGTTGAGTTGCTATGAACAATTATTGAAAATATATTCAATGTTATTTCTAATTGTAATTTTGGTCCATTTCATTCTGTTCCATCTTCTTTCTTTCAGAACCATGGCTATAATACAAATGGTGTACAAATCTGAGCTAACTCAAGATATTACACAACTCTATAAACCTTCCTTGTATAATCTGAAACATATAATCCATGATTTCTTTTTCTCAGTTGTCCAGGTGGTATCCATTTGTTGCAGAGAAGAGCAAGAAAGATGATTAGGGGGCTGGAGGCTAAAACATATGAAGAAGGGTTGCAGGAATTGGGTATGTCTAGTCTAGCAAAGAGGGAGGCGGTGGCTCAGTGGGTTAGGATGCTGAGCTTGTCGATCAGAAGGTCGGCAGTTTGGCGGGTCGAATCCCGAGTGCCGCATAACAGAGTGAGCGCCTGTTACTTGTCCCAGCTTCTGCCAACCTAGCAGTTCGAAAGCACGTAAAAATGCAAGTAGAAGAATAGGGACCACTACGGTGGGAAGGTAACAGCGTTCCGTGCGCCTTTGGCGTCTAGTCATACCAACCACATGACCACGGAGACGTCCTCGGACAAGCGCTGGCTTTTTGGCTTTGAAACGGAGATGAGCACCGGCCCCTAGAGTAAGAAACGACTAGCACACATCTGCGGGGGAACCTTTACCTTAGTCTAGCAAAAAGAAGGAGGCATGATAGCAGAGTTCCAATATTTGAGGGGCGGCCACAAAGACGAGGGGGTCAACCTATTTTCCAAAGCATCCAAAGGCAAGACAAGAAACAGTGAATGAAAACTAGCCAAGGAGAGAAGCAACCTAGAACTAAGGAGAGGTTTCCTGACAGTGAGAACAATTAACTAGTGGAACCACTTTGCCTTGTGGGAGCCCCATCACTGAAGGATTTTAAGAAGAGACAAATGGTACAGGGTTTCCTGCACAAGCAGGTGTTGGACTAGAAGACCTCCAAGGTCCCTTCCAACTCTCTTATTCTGATCATTTAGCAATTCTTGTGACTAGCTCCCAAGTGCTGAAGAAAGTGCAGTAGCCACAGGGACCTCGAGAATCTTGCTGGAGACTTGCTGAAAGAGTGAAGGAAATTCTTCCCACATGGCCCTGTCCTAGCAATTGACAAAACTATTTTTTATTATTCCACTAAAAGTTGAAGAGCAAAAGTGAAGTGAAAGAAACATGACTCATGGCTGGGATTGTGTGCAGGAGTCACACATGGCTGATCAATGGTTCCCTCAAATTCTGAGGTTACTTTGAATTGCTTCGTAGGTGGCATCCCAAACAATGGCAGCTCCTAAACAAGTTTCATGCTTCATCTCCCCCCAAAATTGAAGGATTATCTCAGATCTATGAGCTATCAGTAAAAACCTGTCCATTTTGTACTGCAGAATTTTCTGGATTTTGAAAAGATTCATATCATATGACAAACTCTGGGATTTTGAGATATTTAAGTACTCTTTCACTATAGTGTTAACAGATGTTCAATGAAATATTTAATTTTTAGGTTTAGTGAAATAACATAGATCATTGGTTATTTTCAGTAAAAGATAATTCCTGATGGATGCCTGAGTGTACAATAGTTCTGGAGAATTTATTTCTGCCTTTGAGCTACTGATCTAAAATGGGAACTGGGAAATTAGTGTGAGAGTGTTTGAACAAGTCTAATAGGATTTCTAGTTTGCCAAAAAAATAATGCTTTCAGAAGCACAATCTTTGGTGTAATCTCTCTCACACACAACAAGACAGATGGCATCATTAATTGCCTCTATATCTAATTAAGTTGGGGGAAAAACTCAGCTTAAGTAATGCTAAAGTTGTGGCACAAGCTGGGAAACGTAGGAAATTGCAAGGTAGAACCGCTGGGAGAAAGAGGCAAGCAAAGAGGGGCTGATGTGGACGATGAAAGGAGGGGAGAAGGCAAAAGGGCAAAGACTGCCGTAGAGCCGTTCAGGGGAGAAAAAGACACAGAGAAAGAGACCAAACTATTTAGCTGGGCTCCACAACTGAACCTCAGCCAGAGTGAAATGGAAGGTTTTGCTCCCAAATCAAAACAAACCTTGTTTCGCTTTGTTCCCAAATATTTTGTTTTTCCGAAGATGAGTAATAATTTGGCTGGATGCAGAGGAGATTCACTTAGGACAGATTGACTTCTATACGAGGCCATTCACAGAATTATAGGGCTGAAAGGGACTTTGGAGGTCTTCTAGTCCAACCTGCCCAAGGCAGGAAACCTTATACCATCCTGAAAAATGGATGCCTAATCTTTTCCTGAAAACCTCCATTCCCTTGGGTTGATTTATTCTGCTGGCTTAAAACACAAATATTTCACCAGGAATCTACCAATCAGTTTTTAATACTCTCCCCTTGACGTCAAGGAACAGAAAACTGATGGTTAAAATGACAAATGTAGATTTTGCAGGCATCCCCAGAGAAATGCAAACCATGTAGAATAGTCCCTGAACCTAAAGGCTAAAAGGGATGAGCATTTATTTCGGATTTTCCACAGCACATATTTCTGAGGATCTGGGGTTGATTAGGGTGCAGTAGCAATGAAAGGAAACCCTTTGCTGCACCCCACTCCGACCCCAGGAATTCAGAGATTCTACCGCACTGGCGAGAGTGCCAAAGGGACCGAAGCTTTACTTTTATGGCTCACCTGCTGCCTCAAGGTCTGCGGGTGGATGAAAGTCACAAAGTCGATGGAAAAGTATCCAACCACTCCCCTGGATTTGCAGGCCTCTCCAATTTTAAAACACAGCTGATTTAGGAGCTCAGGTTCAACTGAAGCCTGAGGAAGGGTAGTTCCCGAAGACCGCAAGGGACCGTCCGCGTGAAACTGGTCCCCACAGGAAACCATCGTGACCTCCCCGGTGGGTTCAATCAGCATGTCCACGGTGAGGCTGGTGAGGCTGTCTGAAGGTGGGAAGGCTTCTATGACTCCACCTGGTCGGGGAAACAAGAGCACCATCAAGCCACTCATTCACGCCAAAGGGATTCTTTTTAAAACTACTGTGACAGCCTTATATCAAGCGGAGTTTCCAAAAGTAAATAAATTTAATTCCATCAGTGGTGTAGAAGCTGCTCCTGGTTCAATGGGCAAATTGATTCTGACTTTGCCTGGGCTGGTAAGGCTCAGTTTCTTTGGCGGTTGTGGTTATAATTAGGTGCAGGCTGTATTAACAGCGACACTGGGCAGTTACAAAGAGAGAAACCCCACTACTGATTCTAACATTGAGTTGGTGGTCTTGGCAATCTAAATTTTAAATAAATAAATCCATTTCTTGGTGTAGGAAAATAGAAGAGCTTCTTATTTATAGTATACTTAGACTTTAGTAAGGCATTTGGTAAGGTAGACCACAACCTACTTTTTGGTAAGCTATAAAAAGATGGAATAGACAACATCATCACCACCAGATGCATCTGTAGTTGGCTGGCAAGCCATACTCAACGAGTAGTCTTCAATGGCACTACATCCACATGGAAAGAAATAAGCAGTGGGGTACCACAAGGCTCCATCTTAGGCCCAGGACTCTTCAATATCTTCATCAATGACTTAGATGAGGGAATAGAAGGGGAACTCATCAAATTTGCAGATGACACCAAACTGACAGGAATAGCCAATACCCCAGAAGACAAGCTCAGGATCAAAAAAGATCTTGACAGATAATGGGCCCTATCGAACAACATGAAATTTAATGTGGAGAAAAGCAAGGTTTTACACCTAGGCAGGAAAAACCAAAGGTACGAGTACAGATTAGGTGAAAACTGACTCAAAAACAGTAACTGTGAGACGGACCTTGGAGTCCTAGTGGATGATCACTTGATTATGAGCCAGCAGTGTGCAGCCGCCACCAAAAAAGCTAATATATTCCTGGGTTATATAAACAGAGGCATAAAATCAAGATCACACAAAGTATTAGTACCGCTTTGTAAAACCCTACTAAGACCACACCTGGAATACTGCAGCCAATTTTAGTCACCATATCACAAAAAAGATGTTGAGAGTTTGGGAAAAAATCAGAAAAGAGCAACTGAGATGATCAAAGGCCTGGAGACTAAAACATACGAAGAACGGCTGCAGGACTTGGGTTTGGCTAGTCTAAAGAAAAGAAGAAACAGGGGAGACATGATAGTACTGTCCCAGTATTTGAGGGGCTGCCACTAAGAAGAGGGGGGTCACGTTATTCTCCAAAGCACCAGAGGGCAGGACAAGAAACAATGGTTGGAAACTGATCAAAGAGAGAAGCAATCTGGAATTAAGGAGAAACTTCCTGATAGTGAGGACAATTAACCAGTGGAACAGCTTGTGTCCAGAAATCCTGGGCGCTCCATCAGTGGAGATTTTTAAGAAGAGGCTAGACAGTCTCTTGTTTGAGATGGTATAGGTCCTCCTGCTTGAGGACTAGAAGACCTCCAAGATCCAATTCTATTATATTCTGTTCCATTCCATTCCATTTTATTCCCCCTGAATGAAGAAAAGTACCGTGAAGGCAATGAGACTGGTTACTTTCAGAAGTTGTGGAAGTTCCATGACTGGAGGCTTTCAAAAAGAGACTGGACCTTTTGTCTGAAATAGTATATGGTTTACTGCCTGAGGAGGGGGTTGGACTAGAAGACCTCCAAGACCCCTTCCAACTCTGTTATTCTATGTTCTCTTTTTAATCTGCCCATATTCTCTCTTTCCCCTTCGGAGCAGGAGGACAGGAAAGGAGAGGGAAAAAGCATCCAGTGGTGGTAGGCAGATAGAGGAGACTCAGTGTTGACAACGTAAGTCCTGCACATCAAGGATTCTCCTCCCTGGATTGTAAGGAACCATAAACATTTTCTGACCAATCTGAAAGTCCTCTTTACTGTTACACACCTCTTGTTGGAGGGTTCTAATTTTCTGTACAGCAGAAGAATCACCAGGTCAAGAACATCAGAAAGACACGTTAGAATAAACCCATCCACCACCTCGGACCTCCAAGGAGGGAAGAGGTATTTGCTGTATATATGCGCACAGATGTATGTATATAGGTATGCATGCACGTATGTATATATGGTTCTTGATATATGAAGCTTCTAATTCTTAAACATGACTGCAAAACTCTGCTTGAAAATGTCTCGTGTTCTTCAGAGGCCAGAGAAGTAGCTGAACAGAACTGATGAAAGAAGAGGATTCAGTGATCCCCTTTATTTTTTTTTATTTTTTTTTAAATTCCATTTATATCCCGCCCTTCTCCGAAGACTCAGGGCGGCTTACAAGCTTAGCAGTAGCCTTCATTCTATGTATATGCCTGCTTATTAGGGCTTTCATACACCCCCCAAGCGGCATTATTACAAAGTCAGCTTAATTGCCCCCAACAATCTGGGTCCTGGGTCCTCATTTTACCTACCTGGGAAGGATGGAAGGCTGAGTCAACCTTGAGCCTGGTGGGACGCGAACCTGCACTAATTGCAGGCAGCTGGTGTTACTTAAGGAGGCATTAGCATTATTGCTCCCGTTCCTGACCAGTTCCAACTAGTCAGTTTGTGAGTAAAGAAACACAGAACACAAAAAGAACTTACATCAATTTTCACAATTGCTCCTCTATGCTGTGATGTCCATGACTCGCACTTGGGCATTTTCACAACACCACAATGGGACTCCCCTCACCCCAAGGCCACTAATATCATCAGATACCCAGGGACAGCCTCTCTAAACAATTTTGCCATTTATGATGTCCATTTTATCATCCCAAAGTGGGATAAAAATTTAACTATGGGGTAACTTTAGAGAAGGGAGTGAGCTGGGAGCCTCAAGATCATTCACATGAATAAACACATCCTTCTTTCCATCCTGGCAGGCGCATCCTGTCCAAAATTGGCGAGATCAAAGATGGCTGTCTGTATTTCATTCTTAAAAAGATAAAAGCTGTAATGGGGAAGGAAAGAGGATGGAGGTGAAGAAATATACCAGTGAACGAGAAGAAAGTGTTGGCGATATAATTATCCCTGATAGCACTTAGCAGGAATGTAGCAGTCTTATTTACCTTGACTCACAAACGTTTGGAGGAATTTCCCCCATGTAGGAAATCGTTTTCCATTGACAGCCTGGGCGTGCTGTGCTAAAAGGCCCGGCAGCTCCTGAGAGAGCTTCACCAAAGCTGGTTCCTGCAGAAACAAATTAAATAGAACCACAAGCAATTTTACTGCAGAAATGAAAACGGCTTGTGGGGTGATTAAAAACCAGGCCTCCAACAGGCAGTGTGGTTACTGTTTAACCACAGCCAGGAAGTCTTTTTTAAATGTTTCCCCTATCTTCTTTCATGTATCTGGGAACTTTGGGGTCCGTTTCCCCCCCCCCGCCCCCTTAAAAAAGAAAGGGAATATATTTCTTTTTTCGCCCCCGATTTAACAACAGCAACACAAATGGGGGTTGAAGAGATCAAAGCCATTCATATTAGCCTATTGGGAAGCTCTATTTATTTCCCTTAAAATGATATGGATTATCTCTTTACTCAAAGGCTTTCCCCCACTTTCTCTTCTGGGCTTACACGTAGAACCCACATTTGCGGACTCTTCCCCATTTCTGCACTCCATATAGTTTTCACGTGCACCCATTCTCTCCCCTAATGCCCTGAGATAGTTAGCGTTGGAGAGGCTAATTTCGATCTTAGCTCTTGTTTTGGCTCGGATGTCCTCTCCTCGGCTGTTGTCCAACCTCACAAGCCATCTCTGACTTATATTGTTTGGGCTGTTGGTCCCTCATCAAAACTGCCCTCAATTAAATCAAAGACCAGATAGGTAAAACTGGGATCATTTGGGTGCAGGACTTAAAAGGATGCTGAGACAAGAGGCAGACCATGTAGGATGCTCCCCAAGGGCCTAAAACAACCACAGATTTGCACACACACAAAAGGCAACAACCCAGACCCAGGTCTTAACTTCACGGTGTCAATCTGGCCCACAGTCTGGAAGCTGAGCAAGCACATCAAATTTGGGAACTTTGTACATCATGTTCCAGGTCACTCTTCTCTCACTACTTCACAATCACTTCCCTTTTCCCCTTGAGCCCTTTCCCTTCTGCTTCACGACCCTTGAAATTAGAAATGTCCCATGCTCCAAAGAGGACTAATTGCCCCTTCACACCACAATCTTGGGACTCAGTGGTTGCTCCTCCTGACTGGAACAGGCGGGTGAAACATCTCCCTCGTCCTCCTGCTGAAGATGCGCTCTGTCCACTTTTAAATGTTTTGTGTTGGGAATCTGTGCTTTGTCCACGAAAGAGGTGAGGACATCTGCCCTTTTCCATTTATCCAAGGTCAGCTTCTGAATTTCAGACCCCAAACTGTATTTTTGGACTGTCTGGAAAGAGAACAGCTGCCTCTTTAGCATGTGGCTTGGTTAACTTATTTGGGACATCTACTGCCCATAGACAGAAAATCCCTGAACACAGCTGAATCTTTCTGAATCACGTCTGTAAAGGTGCAAGAGGGATCTCCTGGAGGTTATATGCCGTACAGCCTATCTTGAATCCAGGGGAACAAGCAGAAAACAAGGAGCTGCACAGTGTAAGACTAAACAAGCCCAACCTGCTGTTTTTGCAAAGGGAAGTTCTATCTTATGGGGTTATTATTACTCTTTAAAAGAATTAACTGATTTGTTGGGAGTCGGGCAGCATATTACTATTATGGTTCAGTGCACAGCTAGCCAGATGTTCAGACTGGATCTGGTAGTTTTGTCCATCTATCAAATTCTTTCTGAGGACCTGGAATAGGCAGATGTGGATGCTTGGTATTGCCACAGGATGTAAGCTGCTCCAAGCAAAGCTGCCTTTTGATGGGGATTTTGTCAATGTCAGTATTATCATTATTAGTGATCCCAGTGATCCCAGTGGTTATTGACACACTGGGTGCCCTATCAAAAACTCTTGAAAGACACTTATAAAGTCTGTAGATTGACAACAATTCCATAAACTAATACATTACAACATCCTAGGTTCTTGGGAAGAACTTAGTGAGAATGAAGGACAATACCAGCTAAAGGACTGGCCATTAAGATTTCACACTGTTGTGTACGTAATTATTATTATTATTTGGTTGTTCAGAATTCCTGGTTTTACAGAAAGCCTTTGGACACGTTACACTTCTTAAGAAGGGGTGAGAGGCTGTGTGTAAGGGAGCTCTGTTTGTGCTGCAAGGTCACTTGGTATTAAGAGTGGCAACCATGAATGGCAAACTTTCTCTTGGCCTGTGACTTTTTCCTACCGTTGGCAAAGTGAAAATGTGCGGAGCTACGCTGAGGAGGAATGCCTTAACAGGCTGCAAATTCCAGGGCCCTGCAAGAGGACCATATAGACAAGAGTCGGAAGAATGAATGACTGTGGTTCCTTTCACGTATAACTAATTTGGGAACCAGAGAGAATTAACGATTTCCCATATGGAGCGCAGGGAGGGAAGGGAAGACTGCACAGTCCACAAAAATGCGCTTTTCATTGATTAACGCTGGTAAGATGTGCTGCCTGCAAATCAATATATACCGTTAAGTTGCTTTGGTCTTATTATCATCAAATTAGGAAAGGCCATTCTCTCTGATCTTCCTGGGTTAGATCTCAGGATATTTAATATCTGAGATATTTATTTCCAATCTGAAAACACTCCCCCCCCACCAGATCTTTCTAATGTGTCTTTTCGTACCATGACAGTTCAAAGGGTTTGTCTTCTGTTTGCAATGAACTTGAAGGAGTGGAGATGTTCTGACTTCTAGGAGGTCCCTTTGTTGAGGAAGGGGGGAAGTTAGTAAGAAGACCGCCGGGCTCGGGGAAGGAGGTTTGGGTCCAGCCATGCCCCCCCCCCAGGTTCTTTCAACCACCTTGGAGGATCATAACAGATCATAACAGAATAACAGAGTTGGAAGGGACCTTGGAGTTCTTCTAGTCCAGGGGTCCCCAACCCCCAGTCTGTGGACCAGTACTGGGCCGCGACATGCCAGCAACCGGTCCAAAGAAACAAGCAAAGCCCCATCCACGGGATGCAGGCAGCACACAAAACCAGGCCCCCTCCAGTCCGCAGAAAAACCTCTCTCCACAAAACCGGCCCCCAGTGCCCAAAAGGTTGGGGACCTCTGTTCTAGTCCAACCCTCGGCTCAAGCAGGTGACCCTAACAGCCATCTTGGACAAATGGCCATCCAGTCTCTTCTTAAAAACCTGTGGATCGGAGGAGGACATAAAGGAATAATTTCATAAGGAAAAAAGAGGCGGTGGAAGAGAGATTGTAGTAATAAAAATGAAACAGTAAAACTGTACAGGTGGTCCTCAACTTACAACAGTCCATTTAGTGACCATTTGAAGTTACAACGGCACTGAAAAAAGCGACTTATGAACGTTTTTCGCACTTACGACCGCTGCAGCATCCCCATGGTCATGTAATCAAAATTCAGATGCTTGGCAACTGACTCGTATGTATGACGGTTGCAGGGTCCTGGGGTCATGGAATCCTCTTTTGTGACCTTCTCACGAGCAAAGTCAATGAGGAAGCCGAATTCACTTCACAACCAAGTTATTAATTTCACAACTGCAGTGACTCCCTTAACAAGTGTGGCAAGAAAGGTCGTAAACTGGGGCATAACAACTGTGTCACTTAGCAGTGGAAAATGTTGCCTCAATTGTGGTCGTAAGTCGAGGACTACCTGTAAATCTAATTATCTGTCCACAAATGGCTCGTCGATCAATAGCATCAATGTTGATATATTTCTTAAATGGGCTTCTTCCCCATCTGGTTTCTAAATGATTGCTGTGATTTAAAGTTCTTTCTGAGGACCTGGTGAAGAAACGAAACTGTCTTCCCCCAGTTTGAAACTGCTCCAGGCTTCGGCCCTTTGAACAGATTAACCCACAAAGCGTGGAAATTCCCTCCCCTCCAACGCAGGCCGATGGCTTATACGCACTCCACAGTTTGTTTTGTTGTACATTTTCTGTTACTATCTGGGGCCTACACAAAAGAGCAAAAAAATGCAGGAAATTTTTTGGGAAGCAATCCATCACCAGCCACGCTTACTTAGAATTGAAATGTGGCTTTTAGGGCTGCATGCTTGAGTGTGCTGCTGAAAATTTAAAAATTAACAAAAGTCCTGATTTCCCCCCCTTTTTTTCGTGAGATGTCATCTTTTGGAAGGTAACATCATGTAAAACAGCTGCCATTACCGAGTCCCGCAAATGGTTTTCCTATGTAAAATGGCTTTGTAAAATATTTGCTCCATCTGCTGAAAGGAGTGAAAGACAATTTTCCTTGATACCTAATGGCCCATTTCAGCTGGATGGGAAGCGATTTGCCCGCCTAGCGCCTTGTGTCGGACCAAATGGCGAGGGCCTTCCGCACAAGTCTCTCCTTAGGCAGCATTATCTCCCCTCGGCCTGGCTTCGGCTTCTTCCCATTACTGGCCCTTCGCTCGGGATCAGCGCACAGGCTGAGGGTAGCCACTGTCGGAGTGGAGAGTGTAGACTGTGCTTCAATGGCACAGCTGTTGGCTAGTGACCAGGAGGAGAGCGATTCTCTCCAACCTTCCACCACTATTTTCCCACACCATGTGGGCCTCGCTGAGGTAGTTCTTCTGCATTCTGAATTTGCACAAATGCACAAAGTGGAAAGGACGTGGTTTCCTGCCCCACAGCTCCAGGCTCTGTGTGTGTGTGGGGGGGCGGGGACTGGGACTGAGGAGGAATGCTCCATCGGCAAGCACAGCTTTGCCTTGTGCTTCCTTGACATCCCGTCTCAGCTAAATAGAAAATAAACCAACAGGACTGCTAAAGCAAGCTCCCCAGTGAGCTAAAGCACCAAGCATAAAATATTCTGAAATAAACATATTTTTTAAAAAAGGAAAAATGCTAAAGTGAAGAAAGAAGTGAAGTTTGCAACGTTCCAAAATATTGACACGTGCTTAAGTTCCACAGGAGGAGCAGCTGTGCTCACAGTACTATTGCTAAATCATTCTTACTGTCATTTATTTTATTTTGGGCAGAGTCTGGGCAATTTATTTTGTCAATGGGCTTAAATTAAAAGCCTAATTGTGGCAAAGGTAACTGATGGTGATGACCTTCATTAATATGCAGAAGGTATTTTTCTTTAATTAACAAGCATTAACAAGCTATTCTGTGGGTTCAATTTTTTAACTTATATTTATGCAAAATCGAAACACTCAGAATCTCCTGCCTTAATGCCCCTCCCCGAAACAGAAATCCTGCAGATTTAGGATTTATGTTTAATGTTTAATCAGACAGAGTCTCATTGCTAAGACACATTCAAGACACTTTGTTGAAGTTGATGGGAAGTGTGCAAATTAACGCATCCTTTTCCTGCCCATATTTTCTATTGTATTTTATATTATAAACTAATAGAAAAGAAAAAAGAAAAGAAAAGAAATAGAACTAGAAACAAATACAGTTATCTTCTCAGGATTTATGAGAATGAAATTTTTTTATTTCTTCACCGTGGCTAAAAGCAATGCTTTTCCTTTTACTTGTAGGGGGAAAAATCTATAAATGCCACAATACAATCAATCAATCAATCAATCAATCAATCAGCTGCAGAAATTCAGTGCAACCCTGTATTAACCAATACAAGCCTCTTTTTTAAAAATAATAATAATAATCTCATAGTGATATTTACACATGGCTAAATTTGCACATTTGTGTTTAGCGTCTCTGTCTGCCTCTTCAAATTCAGCAAAATAAACATTTCAATTTCATATAGGCGGGTTACAGCAGGCGACAGGACTAACCAATTCCTGATTTTCTTTCTCCATCTTATCTTATCCTCCTCCTCTGTGCACTGTTATTGGTAAAAACTGGCAGGGAAATCCAATTGATTGCAAATATTCTGGGTCCATATGGCCTCAAACCCTGAAGCTCTGAGGGGCCTTAGCTGCTGCTTTGCACCATTTGCAAAGTCTTCATCCCCAGATGGTAACATTTAAACCCCCTTTTCTCTGCTTTGTACAATAGACCTTGGCACAATTTCAACTGTTTACTCCGGTAATTAACAGCACTGATACCACAACAATTACAACTCCTACAATCTTAACACAATAATGCTATGAATTAGTGAGAGCTAATGGCTGGAAGGTATAGTGGTTCCAGACTGCGAGATCTCTGAATTTTCCCAAATAAAATAAAAGGTACCAAACAGCACGGCTCTCTCGGTAGACAATGATTACCTAGTAATTAGTTTACACAAAGCTTCCTATTTAATGGCAAAATGCTGTAATTAACGCGTGACAGAAAATCAAAGGGTGCTTTGTAAGCATATGAAAAATTAACACCGCAGGCCCATAGCTTTATGTACTGATTAGAAGAATATTAAATCAATAGGACATGTAAGCCAACAGCTTGTATATCTGATTATCGAAGGTCCTAGGAATTTAACCAAGGGATATAATTGTGGTGCCTTGTTATTTTACTAAGGAATCAGGGAATCACCTGAAATCTAAACACCAGTAGCCACATTAAATATAATAATAGCCAACTGAGCAGCCCCGGCCCAGCATGTTTTCTGATGTAATCGGTAAACACAACATGACATCCTATTGACAGCCATGGAGTGGAGAGATGAGCGGAGGCCTCTCCTGTTAACTAATATAATTTTAGCATCCACTATTAAGTTACACAATATTCAGATGCAGCTATCAAAATCCTACTGCCACAAATGCCAGGTTTGTTGGTTCAAGGCCACAATCGGGTCTTGAGATGTAACCATTGTACGCAAGCTAAAAGGAGAACTGCTCATTGTTTCCCAGCCGCATCTGGTGAAAGTTAAGTACAGATGCTGTCTTTAGGGGAGCAGGGGTAAAGGACACCCTAATCCTCCTTCTCCAAAGCTATGGTGGATTCTATGCATGATGGGGGGGGGAGCCAGACGACACCTCCGCCCCAATATTTTGTGTCACCAAGGCAGCCAATCGAGCTCATGATGGTTGAATCATTGCTTTTTAAGCAGAAGAGGGGAAAATGTAGACATGAAAACTCCCACAGTCATCTAGAAAAGACATTTTCCTTGTATTGTTAGCCTTTGTTTTCCACAACATGCTCATGAGGTTAGAAAAAGTAAAATCCATCAAGGGCAAGTTGTCTGAAGGGAACTGTTTTTACATGCCAATCAATATACTTTATCTAGGTAAAACATGATTATTTTATCTATTTTCCCACATATAAATAAAGTCTAGATAAATGCTGTTTTAGACAGGTGTTCCACTTGGTACAATAAAGGAAGAATGTCTTCAAAGCTTTGGGAGAGAAGGGAAACACACACAGTCCCATCTCACAGCTAGTTCTATTTAGCACTCTAGGTGAAGAAATCCATCTCCTTAGAGCAGGGGCTCTCCAAAGATGGCAACTTTAAGACTTGTGGACTTCAACTCCCAGAATTCCCTAGCCAGCTGTGAGGTTGAGGAACACTGCCTTAGAGGGTGCACAGCTGGGGTGATTCATCAACAGTCATGCTCAGGAGCTCGGAGACTTTGACAAGACTCTTCACTAGTTTGCTTCTTGCACTGGAGTAAAGAGGCCCCCAAACAAAGATTACGCCCTTATAGTTAAGACCATGAAGCACTAAGAAGTCATAAACTGCCTGGCTGCCTCATAGCAAAGATCCATCTGTATCCTGGAGTGCCCAGCCAAATGGCTTTGGGAAGCTCATAGAGAAGAGCAGGAAAGTGACAGCTACCCCCTGTTGCATCTTGCAAACATCTGCAACCCCTACAGCCCAAAGTTCTTCCAAAGCTAATCTTTCACAAAGAACTACAACTTCTTATGAACCAGGAGTTCATTTCTTAGAGTTGGAAGAGACCTTGGAGGTCTTCTAATGGTTATCGAATCCTCTGCTGAAAACTTCCAGCAATGGAGCACCACAATTCCGGGAGGCAAGCTATTCCTCTGCTTAATAGTTGGATCTAACTCTGATGAGCTTCCACACATTGCTTGTTGTCCTACCCTCAGGTGCTATGGGGAATAATTTGATATCCTCTTCCCTGTAGCAGCCCTTCACGTATTTGAAGACTTCTATCATATTTCCCCTCAGTCTTCTCTTCATTAAGCTACTGTAAATATACTAATTCCTGTAGCTGTTATTCATAGGATTTAGCCTCCAGACCCTTAATCATCTTTGTTGCTCTTTTCTGCATTCTTTCTAGGGTCTCAGCATCTTTTTTGTATTGTGGTGACCAGAACTGGACCGAGAATTCCAAGTGTGGTCTTACCAGTGCAGTATAAAGCAGTATTATCACTTCTTGTGATCTTGATGCTATCTTTTTGGACTGTGTTGGCATTTTTGGCAGCTGCAGCACACTGCTGGCTCATACTTGAGTGACTGTCCACTAGGACACCTAGATCCCTCTCACAGGCACTACTGCCTATCTGGTACCTATACATCTGGTTTTTCCCGCCTAAGTGCTGGATCTTGCTTTTCTTGCCATTGAACGGCATCTTGTTTTGAGTTGGAAACGGGATGACCTTCCTTCTCTCTTTCCAAGGTGTTTTGCTCCAGTCCATTTCTCATTTTGTCCCATGGCTGGAGAGGCTTAGAAGTTAGTTCATCAATGGTCATCAAAGAGCTTCTTTGTTGTTGTTAGCTGCGAAGTCATGTCCGACTCATCGCGACCCTATGGACAACATTCCTCCAGGCCTTCCTGTCTTCTACCATCTTCTGGAGTCCATTTAAGCTCACGCCTACTGCTTCAGTGACTCCATCCAGCCACCTCATTCTCTGTCGTCCCGTTCTTCTATTGCCCTCGATCTTTCCCAGCATTAGGCTCTTCTCCAGTGAGTCCTTCCTTCTCATTAGGTGGCCAAAGTATTTGAGTTTTAGCTTCAGGATCTGGCCTTCTAAAGAGCAGTCAGGATTGATCTCCTCTAGGACTGACCGGTTTGATCGCCTTGCAGTCCAAGGGACTCGCAAGAGTCTTCTCCAGCACCAGAGTTCAAAGGCCTCAATTCTTTGGCGCTCAGCCTTTCTTATGGTCCAACTTTCACTGCCATACATTGCAACTGGGAAGACCATAGCCTTGACTATACGCACTTTTGTTGACAGGGTGATGTCTCTGCTTTTTAGTGTGCTGTCTAGATTTGCCATGGCTTTCCTTCCCAGGAGCAAGCGTCTTTTAATTTCTTGGCTACAGTCCCCATCTGCAGTGATCTTGGAGCCCAGGAAAACAAAATCTGTCACTACCTCCATTTCTTCCCCATCTATTTGCCAGGAATTGAGAGGGCCAGATGCCATGATCTTGGTTTTCTTAAGAGCTTAAGAGCTTCTTACCAGATTCCATATCAGTCAACCTACGAGAGAGTGCCACAGATGCTAACTACTGGAACTAAATACTGAGAAGTGAGTACAGTTTGTTTCAGATTGAAATGACTCTATACATCCTTGGACAATAGATCGTCTCTTGAAGCCGGGTGTTTGTCCTGGTCAGGGTGGTCATCGTTGTGTCTCAAGGATTCAACAACTGGGCTACATTTGAAAATAGAATAGCAACACACAGTAGGAACTCCTATAAACTGCTTTATGCTTAATCGTTGCCCTGCTACATACCGATGAAGAAAAAACCTTGGGATCGTGTCATAAACTGCTATGCAAATGATGCTATTTGTAAGTATTAACATAATTTAGCGCTTAGAGTCATATTCTCATTTCTAATAACTCTACTGGAATGGAGAGTCTATTGCCATGTACTCTTAGCCTGCAGGATAGTCTTTTATCACAAAGCTGATTTTTTTTAATAACCTGCCAGCATATGTTTGGTATCTGGCAGCTTAGGTCGATGACACAATGTCTTCATTATCAAAAGCAGGTCTCCGTACTGTAATAGGACATTAAAGCATGCCCGTGCTCATAAAGTAATACTTTGATATCTAAACGCAAGAGCATTCGGTAACAAAGGGAGGTTTTAATCCTTGGCATTCAGAGGCAATACTCTGTGGAGACTGCAATTTATTTCTGAAAGAAAGATGGATGCAGAGTGAAAAAAGGCATGAAATGGAAAGGTGAGATGGTTAGAAATCAAGGAACTTCATCCCCTTTGCCGTGCCTTTGTTATGTGCATCTCAACACCCCGACATACACTCACACAATACATACTTAGATTTGAGGATGCAATGCAAAATGATTGTGCTAAGCTGGAGGGCTGACTCTGGCTGAAAGAGTGGTTCTGAGTAAGTTAAAAATCAGGAGGCCCTTGGCAGGACTTTCTCATAATAACACATTTTATTAAAACACAAAGGTTTTCATGAATCACAGCTCACTTCATCAGATGCAACATCAGAGGATTGTTGTGACGATAAAATGAGAAGAAACCTTATCTAGGGAGTTCCCAGTGAAGAGAGTTTGTTTCAATAATTATTTAGAAATTTAAGAGATTTTGCTTGTTTCTTAAGATCACAAAATTGTAAAACTTATCGTTATATATGGGCTTGGCTGGCCTGTTGCTTGTTTCAAGAGCAAAAATAGAAAAAAGTTGTCAGTGCTTAAAAAAAGCTAGACATGAATGATATAATATATTGATAATCATGATGATAATATTCAGGGCCACAGTGTTATACTGGATTGCAGATTAAAAGCCCAATAGAAAAAAATTAATCAACTGATTAGTTTAATTGAAAAAAGTATTAAATCTATGGATGTCATTAAAGGGCAGATGCTTTCAGGTGCTACAGCTCACTTTATCTTGCAGTGTATGCTACTCAGCATACACAATGGAACAGCACAGCAGGAGGCTGGACAGCTCCGGGCTATAACCGTTTACGCGGGAAAAGCCTGAATGGCTCAAGCAGTTGACAGCCCCAGGCATGGTCAGCCCTGGCGGGAAGCCAGGGTTTAAACCTATTGGCCACCTGCACTGGCGGGAAGCCCAGGTTTGAATCAATTGGTTGCGATTCACCTGGGCAGGTATAAATAGACGCCAGGTATCCCCTTTGCTCCAGATTCATTCTGTTCCTGAATAAATGCATCGTTACCCAGCTCATGTGTCCGTCTCTCTGTGAACACGCGATCTTGCAATCTGATGCATCCGATGAAGCAAGCTGTGGCTCATCACACAGAAATCTTTTAATAAAATCAGTTTATCTGAAAAGGTGCTAGTAGACTCCCTTGTTTTTGGTACTGTAGATTAACATAGATGTTCTCCTACAATGTCCTTTGAATAAACTGCAAATGTTTCTGTATTCCAGGGGTGGGCAACTATGGAAATTTTATGACCTGTGGGCTTCCACTCCCTGAATTCTGCCTGAATTCCTGAAGCCAGCCATGTTGGCTTAGGAATTCTGGGAGTGGAAGTCCACAGGTCATAAAGTTGCCAGAGTTGCCCACCCCTGCTGTATTCTGCAGCCTGGTGATGGTAAGGTGCCACCTGATTGACTAACACCTACAAATCACTCAGTGGCTCTTCCAATTCAGATGGAAGTGTCCTCGACTTATTAACAGTTCATTTGGAGACTGTTCAAATTACAAGGGCACTGAAAAAGTGACTTATGACCATTTTTCACACTCAACAGTCATGGGAGCATCCCCATGGTTATGTGAATAAAATTTAGATACTTGGCCACTGACCCATATTTGTGAAGGCTGCAGTGTCTTAGGGTCATATAATTACCTTTTGCGACCTTCCAACAAGCAAAATCAAAAGTGAAGCCATGTTACTAACTCAAGAACTGCAGCAATTCACTTAATAATTATGGCAAGCAAAGTCGTAAAATGGGACAAAACTCACTTAACAAAGGTCTCACTTATCAACATAAATTTTGGGCTCAATTGTGGTTGTAAGTTGAGGACTACCTATATACTGCTCCATACCGCTTTACAGCACTTTCTGGGTGGGTCACAAATGTGAGCTTATGACCCCCCCCCAACAATCTGGTTCCTCACTTTACCGACATCGGAGGGATGGAAGGCTGAGTCAACCTGGAGCCGGTCAGGATCGAACTCCTGGCAGTGGGCAGAGTCAGCCTGCACTGCTGCATTCCAACCGCTGTGCCCCCAGGGCTCTTTCATATGTCCTTTCAGTTATTTTAAAACTGCTAACGAATCTTTTCTCAACCTTCCAATCTAATCCTCTCATTTTTTTCACACAGGCCTCAGTTTCCAGGCCTTGGATCAATCTGGTTTCCCTTCCCTGAACCTTTTTACAATTTGTCCCAACACAAAATTTGGGGTGGAGTCTCAGCAAAAGGAATAATCTTTTCTAGGTGGCCTGAACTGATTCCACACTAGGTTTTCCTAGAATCCTGCAATGTTGGAGCAAAAATATAAAATAGTAGCTTTAGGCAGTACTTTGGATTATATTTCCAGAAAGTGTTTAAAGCCCGCAGAAGTGCAACTATAGCACCGGTGTGCAACACATTAAAGGGTTTGGGGAAAGCTTTGTGTAAATCCAATGTAGTGGACATAAAAAAACAAGAGCTTGAAATTAAGGGACAAGAAGTGTAACTCAGTCAGAAATAAACCCACAATTTTTATTTCCAGTTTTTCCCCCTTAGCACCTTAATTTGCAGTAAGGGGAAGTTGATATTATTAACCAATGGTTAGGCTTTGGCAAATTTATTACAGGTAGTCCTGGACTTACAACCATTCATTGAGCAACCATTCAAAGTTACAACGGCACTGAAAAATGTGACTTACAACTGTGATTCACTCAACAACTGTGGCAAAAAAAGTTATAAGATCAGGCATGACTCACGTAAATGCTACCGTGCTCAGCAACCTCTATGGAGATTCCAGTCCTCCAGGCCAGGTTTGTCCCAAAGGTGTTTTTTCAAAAGGCAGCTGGACTTCTGTTGTTTTTCCTTGAAGACATTTCGCTTCTCATCCAAGAAGCTTCTTCCATTCTCCATCACTGAATCAGAACTGAAGAAGCTTCTTGGATGAGAAGGAAAACATGCTCAAGGAAAAACAACAGAAGTCCAGCTGCCTTTTGAAAAAAGCATCTTTGGGACTTGCTCAGCAATGGAAATTCCAGTCCCAATTGCAGACTGTTGAGGGCCATGAGTACACTTCCGGGTTTTTGGCTCCACTTCACTCATTTGGAAGTCCTGGCAATGGGAACTTGAAAATTAGCAGGAGGTTGCCCTGAAATGCCTCCTCCTTCCTGTTAAAGAGTCCTTACTCCCCTCCCAGGCGGATGTCTGTCACCACTATGAGTTGCCAGCCAAGTCCTGCAGCAATCCCGCTTTCCCTTCTCCACCCGCTTGGCGCAGCCGAGGCCTTGGTCCCAACCCTCTCCACCAGAGGCCCAACTTTTCTTTCAACCAGTAAACCTATCTGCCATTCATATTAAGATTGCTTCTGTGGTCCCAGAAGCCACTGATGGAAACATAATTTATGCCTGATGCTGGTGGTTTGCTTTGCAATATACTAGCTCCTGGTTCTTTATTTTAACTTGGTGACTTTAAAAATATTAAATTATGTAGCGGGGCAAAATTTGCAGGTGCCCACGAATGTGTCAGCAGGAATACTGTTACTTCAAGGGTCATTCTGGGAATTAATACAGCAGCAAACACAGGATGGGGTGAAAAAAATCAAGATAATGGCAATAATAATATGATTGAACCCCTGCCCCTTTTTAACCTGAGTGTCTGTGCAATGCATATACAGAGGGGGAAGGACTTGTGCTGCAGGCCGCTTGGCAAGCAATGCATTAGGCGGCATTTTGCTCGCAAGGAATTTTTCAGTACATCTACATTAGGGATCTTCTTTTTGAGATGATGGAATCAAACTGTTAAAAATGCATGGCATCTTTCTAATACTGTGCTTCCCTGAAAATAACACCTGATTTACATCTTATTTTTTGTTTGCTTCCAAAAGAGGCACCAGGTCTTATTTTCGGGGGATGTCTTACCTGCTTACCTCAGGACTGCTGCAGCCAGGCACCTGTTGTGCCACTGCCTGACTTCTTCTGTGGCCGCTTGTGGCTGCTGGTGGCAGGACACCATGTGGTGTGTCGCGCTGGTGCCACCACTCACAGCAGAATGGCACGTAGTGCGTCACACCGGTGCTGCTGCTTGCAGCAGGAGGCCATGTGATGTGTCACACTGGTGCCGCCACTCACGGCAGGAGGCCATGTGGCACGTTGGGCCATGGCACGCATGAGCGGTGGTACCAGCACAATTTTCCACATGGCGTCTTGCCACAAGTGGCAGCACCGGGGCAAGGCACCATGTTGCCTCCTGCTGCGAGTGGCTGCCAGCAACCAGAAGAAGTGGATGGGGCTATTGTTGATGGTATCGCCGCCGCAAGGCAAGGCAGGTATTGGGATGTGGGAGGCCTGAGGTAAGCAGGTGTGGGGCACGTGGGGCAGCTCCATCACCCATCCCCACTCTAGCTTGACTTTTAAGTGTGTGCCTCGCCCCACCTCGTACAACCAGACGGTGGGACAAAGCAGGCGGGGTCTTAACTAGGGCTTATTTTGGGGGTAGGGCTTATATTAGGCGAAAATGTAGAAATCAAGCTAATGCTTATTTTCGGGATAGGTCTTAGTTTTGGGGAAACACAGTATAAACTCCTGTATACAATGCAATATAAGGGTAGCCCTCACCTAATGACTGCCCTCTTTAAAGACCATTCAAAGTTACCACAAAGAAGAGGGGGTCAAATTATTTTCCAAAGCACCAGAGGGCAGGACAAGAAGCAATGGATGGACACTAAAGAAGGAGAGAAGAAATCTAGAACTAAGAAGAAATTTCCTGACAGTGAGGACAATTAATCAGTGGAACAATCTGCCTCTAGAAGTTGTGAATGCTCAAACAGTGGAAGTTTTTAAGAAGAGACTGGACAACCATTTGTCTGAAATGGTATATGGTTTCCTGCCTGAGCAGGGGGTTGGACTAGAAGACCTCCAAGGTCCCTTCTAATTCTATTCTATTCTATTCTATTCTATTCTATTCTATTCTATTCTATTCTATTCTATTCTATTCTATTCTATTCTATTCTATTCTATTCTATTCTATTCTATTCTATTCTATTCTATTCTATTCTATTCTATTCTATTCCATTCCATTCCATTCCATTCCATTCCATTCCATTCCCTTCAGCACAGAATTATTATTCACATTAAACCCTGGCAGTGGCTTAAACTCTTGAAATCTGTGACTCCTTTGGTTTGGAAATTTAGTTGCAGATTTTCCCCCCATTACTTTCCAGGACTATTACAGTATATGTTGTATATTTTGAATCATTCAAGCTCAACATTCCAACAGCAGAAAAAAAAGACATTAAGAAAATGTGGGAAGCATCATCCAGTAATTTATGAGTTTGGAAGCTCAGGTTGCCAATTCCTTATAAAACAAATCTCACTTTGGTTCTGCACCTGGATGTGTTGTTTCCATTGTCAGAACAGAGCAGTTCACAGAGATCCAGAAAGAACAGATCCAAGTAGTGTAGTTTATTTTCTGTAATTTACTTTTCTGTCATTCATTTCAATTCCATAACGATTTTATGGGATTTTTAGTTTTTTTCCAGCTTGTGGCCGTTTTTAGCACTCTCTTGCATTGCACTAAAAGCTGCATTAGAATGACCCCAATTTAATTATGTTCTTCTGATTCTTTTGGTTCAATTCGGGCTAGTATCTGGGACATAAAAGAGGGTCTAGGGTGGGCTACTGAAACTCTGATTGGTTTCTGGAAGTTCAGAATGGCCAAAATCACTGCCTACGCAAGAGGCAATGAGTAAGCAAATGAAACTAGAGACTTTCAGGAAAGAGCCATAACAATAGAGGAAGTCTATTGTTACAACCATTTGTTCAGTGACGGAAGTTAAGCAGGTGCTGAGCAAATGGTAGTTACAACCAGCTCTCAAAGTCCTCGTTGTGGAAGCACCTGGCAGTCACGTGATCAGAATTTGGGCACTGGGTGACCAATCTGAATTTATAACTGATCACAGCATCCCACAGTCATATTCTAGTGTCCTGCACAAACTGCCTGTTTTAACACTCCACACCTACCTATCTCCTTGCCATTTTTTCATTTTTGTCCAGCCTGCACTTCGCCACCTGCTCATGGTCCCAGCTGCCCCTGGATGACCTTTGTTCTCTTCTTCATCCCACTGCTAGCCCAGGGTCCAAATGCTGGATAAGGGTGCAACCCAAGATATGTTTGGCAAGCATTTCAGGGTGGTGGAGCTTCATCTGCCTAAGGGAGCTTGTCAGGAACAGCCAGATGAGAGGTAGCGGGATGGAGCCAGTGAAGGAGGCAGGGTGGTGGTGGTGCAGGTAAAGGACCCCCATCTTCTATGACTGGCATGAGGAGTGATAGCCTGCAGACCGTGGACAGCACATTGGGATGGGATGGAGAGCAGTTGCAGCTCTTTGGGCAAAGGTGGCAGCTGGGTGGCAACCATGGTTTGGGTGGGGGTGGCTGAACTGGAGGATGAGGAGGGATGAGGCACAGTGGGTGCTCTGCAGTTTCTCTGGAGAATCAGCCTATGGGCTTCAGAGAGGGATGGAGGAGAGCTCACCACCAAGCCTATCTCGCCCAGCCCACCCTTCCTCCTGCAAGGCATCACAAAGGCCCAGGCCAGGGGTAGGCAACCTTGGCTCTTTTATGACTCGTGGACTTCAACTCCCAGAATTCCTGAGCCAGCCATGCTGAGGGGAAAGGGAGAGGTTTCCAAGCTGAGCCATGCCGGCTCAGGAATTCTGGGAGTTGAAGTCCACGAGTCATAAAAGAGCCAAGGTTGCCTACCCCAGGGCCAGGCGGTTCCAATGCGAGCTGTGGGGCAGGGGGATAGGTGTGGAGGGGGGACCTGAAGTAGAGGCAGTTTGTGCAGAGCAGAGAAGCATGAGGTCCTGACCTAACAACTGCAATGGGGAGTGCTGGAACTATGGTGGATGTTGTGTTGTTTTGTTCAACGACTGCTTTGCTTAGTGATGGAAATTCTGATCCCAGTTAGGGTCATAATCTGAGGACTACCTCTAGAGGAAGAGAAGGATGCATGACACCAGGAGTTTTCTGTGGAGATTCTCAATCATCCAGGTCATGGTTTTCTTCAGTTGCAACTGAACAAGCTTCTTGGATGAGAAGCGAAATATTTTCAAAGGTAAAAACCAAGAAAATGCAGTTGCCTTTTGGAAAAAGCATATTTGATGCGGCAGGAGTTGAGCACTGAGTTTTATGACTGGAATAAAACGCTACTGACATGATGGGTAAATAAGAAGATACTTCTGTTAAGACATAGAAGTTCAGATAAGAGTTCAGGAAATAAATAGTGCATTGTTTTAATACATTGCATAAAGGTCTATTATGTTTTCATAAAGCTTTTTTTTCTTTTTTGCCCAAAGATTTAAAAATACATTGACTAACAAATTTATTTTAGTAAACGTTTGCAAGAACTTCAGTATACAAGCGTGAATTCTTATTCCACAAGAACTTTTATGTCATAATAGATTGTTTCTATTGTGACAAATTATGGCAACTTCCAATTTGGAAAGTTTATACATTATTAATATTGGCTAAGATGATGAACATGAGGTCAACCTGTCAGCCTGATTTGTCCTTAATCAAAGCACTGCTTGAAAACAGCTACCACTGAATTCCTGGACATTACTGATTTTATTTAGCAAACTAAAATCTGCTACAATTAGAAGAGATTCTAGTGGTGACTGATCCAGAACCGAGGCCTGGAAGTATCCCCTGGACTTTCCGTTCTAGGGTTTGTCTTTTGATATCACCTGCTCAAAATTTGTGAAATCCAAAGTGACTTACATGAGCCCACCTCTTATTCCATATCTCTGGTCCGTATCGATGACATTCCTTCATAATCCAAGGGTAGCATTTGAGATGTTTAGTGATGTCACAAAATGCAGTCCCATTTCCCCCAAATTCATTATCCATCTTGAACACCCAACGTTGCACTTCTGGGTTGTCTACGATCAGCTGACTGAGGCCCTCGATCATCTGGAGGAGAAAAATGTGAAGATTTTATCTTCCATTTTAGTCCCTCTCTTGCTGTAATTGATGTTCTGTCCAGATGTTCTGCACGACACACAGGTTAAACCAAGAGAAGGAACATAAGAGCACTAGATAATATATGATCAGGAACATAATAGAATAACAGAGTTGGAAGGTACTTTGGTGGTCTTCTAGTCCAACCCCTTGCTTAAGTAGGAGATCATATACCTTTTCAGATAAATGGTTGTCCAGTCTCTTCTTAAAAGCCTCCAGTGATGAAGCACCCACAATTTTTGAAGGTAAGCTGTTCCATTTGTTTTCACTGTCAGGAAGTTTCTCCTTAGTTCTAAAGTAGATTCTCTCCTTGATAAGTTTCCATCCATTGCTTCTTGTCCTGCCCTCAGGTGCTTTGGAGAATAGGTTGATCCCCTCTTTTTTGTGGCAGCCCCTCAAATATTGGAACACTGCTATCATGTCACCCCTAGTCCTTCTTTTCACTAGAATATACGTACTCAATTCCTGCAACTGTTCTTTATATGTTTAGCCTCCAGCCCCCTAATCATCTTTGTTGCTCTTTTCTGCACTCTTTCCAGACTTTTTTATAATACAGTGACATATTATACATCTTTTTATATGTATGATGTATTATAAAAAGTATTTGAAATATTAAAATAGTACATTTCAAACAGTAATTTCAAATAGTCAAATAATATTGACTATTTGAAATGTACTGCTATTCAATTTTTTTTTACTAGATAGAAAAATACTCCTTGTTAAAGAGATGAAAAGCATAGCTTTTTTATAAATATTTTATTAATTTTCTAGTTTTACAATCATAAGTACTTAATAAACAACGTGTTGTCCTGGATCCATTAGTAATTCAATATTAACTTCTTCAGTGTAGGCCCAATATTACACCATGCAATGCTTCCTCTCTTCTTCTGGTAGTACACATTTTCCCACATCAGGCAAATACAATTCTTATTGTTTTTAATACATATACAATTGAATATCAACATCTTTGTGACATTTGCCTAATAATATCAATAATGTAGGTTTAAAATATATTTTCTAACCAAAATATACTTTAACTGCATTTGCACTTAATATCCATTTGTTCAATTATTATCCTGTTTTTCCTGCTTTTTTTAAAAAAAAATTCCCATCAGTGTTCAAAATGTCTCTATCACTTATAATTTCTCATAATAAGTTATTTTTGGGTAACCAAAAGCTTCCCTTATTCAAACCTTATTAGCATTTTCATATTTCCCTTCTCATGCCAAAATATAATATTCTAGTTATAAATCCTATCTTTTTAGTTATAATAATACTTCTATTTCTAACAATTATCAATTCTCAGCCATGTTCAAACATCTGATTTAATAGTATAATATCCCATCTAATGGGTCAAAACCTCTATTTTCTTCAGTCTTACTCTAGCTTTCTTCCTTTGCCAACTAACTTTCCAAGTCAATACATTTGAATCATCAAGTAATTTTTCCTCTATTTTTGTGTATATTAT
Organism: Vipera berus; assembly: GCF_964194415.1. Lineage (NCBI taxonomy): Eukaryota > Metazoa > Chordata > Lepidosauria > Squamata > Viperidae > Vipera > Vipera berus. The sequence continues at coordinate 1,808,726 of NC_138215.1, read as the reverse complement.
TTGGAATAAGAAAGACAATTTGATTAAAGTATTTTTGGAAGGACGATCAACCTACTGATACTCATTAAACAACCTCCCTCTTTCTCCAATTTCCCACAATTCTCCTAACAACTCTATCTTCCATTCAGCTCTTCTTTCTTATCCTCAAGTGTGTTCTGAGATCTTGACAGGTAAGATATCTTTTCCATTTATTTATTTATTTATTTAGTTACATTTATATACCGCCCTATTCCCTGAGGACTCAGGGCGGTTTACAGGAAATTAAAAAATCCACCATACAAAAGTTAAAAAAAACCAAATTAAAAAATATTAAATTGACCCTGTATACTTAAAACCCCAATTAAAAATTTCTCCTCAGCCTGGGCCCGAGAGCTCAAAGAGCCAGGTCTTCAGGCCCCGGCGGAATGATCGGAGGTCGGGGGCAGTCCTCAGCTCCACCGGCAGCTGGTTCCAGAGGGCAGGCGCTCCCACTGAGAAGGCCCTATCCCTGGGTGTCACCCGCCGGCAATCTCTCACCGGCGGCACCCTGAGCAGACCCTCCCTGTGGGAGCGCACTGGGCGAAGGGCGTTTGATGCCGGCAGCAGGTGTTCCCTCAAATAGCCCGGACCCAGGCCATGTAGGGCTTTATAGGTAATAACCAGCACCTTGAATTTCACCCGGAGGGCAACCGGAAGCCAATGCAGCTCGCGGAGTAGAGGTGTTACATGGGAGTATCGGGAGACCCCCATTACAACTCGCGCGGCCGCATTCTGCACCAGTTGAAGCTTCCGAGTGGTCTTCAAGGGCAGCCCCATATAGAGAGCGTTACAGTAGTCCAGACGGGAGGTAACAAGCGCATGAGTAACTGTGCGTAGGGCGTCTCGGTCCAGATAGGGACGCAACTGGCGCACCAGGCGAACCTGTGCAAAAGCCCCCCTGGTCACGGCTCCTATGTGGTCTTCAAAATTGAGCCGTGAGTCCAGGAGGACGCCCAGGTTGCGAGCCCTATCAACGGGGGGTAACACCTCACCCCCCATCGTTAGAGGTGGAATAAGTTGGTTAACCCGAGATGCCGATATGCACAGCCACTCAGTCTTGGCGGGATTGAGACGAAGCCTGTTTCTCCCCATCCAGACCTGAACCGCCTCCAGGCACCGGGACATCACGGAGAGGGCATCGCTGGGTTGGTTCGGGGTGGAAAGAAAAAGTTGGGTATCATCAGCGTACTGGTGATACCCCACCCCGAAACCACGAATGATCTCGCCCAGCGGCTTCATATAGATGTTGAACAGGAGAGGCGAGAGGACCGACCCCTGAGGAACTCCACAAATGAGAGACCTCGGGGCGGATCTCTGCCCTCCTGTCAACACCGACTGCGAGCGGCCCTGGAGGTAGGAGGAGAACCACCGTAGAATGGTGCCTCCCACTCCCAACCCCCTGAGACGCCGCAGCAGGATACCATGGTCGATGGTATCGAAAGCCGCTGAGAGATCTAATAGGACCAGGACAGAGGAGCAACCCCTGTCCCTAGCCCTCCAGAGATCATTCACCAGCGCGACCAATGCCGTCTCCATGCTGTGTCCGGGCCTGAAGCCCGATTGGTACGGGTCCAGATAATCAGTTTCCTCCAGGAACAGAGGGAGCTGATGCGCCACCACACTCTCAACAACCTTCGCCAGAAAGCGAAGGTTGGAGACTGGACGATAGTTGTTTAAAACAGCTGGGTCCAAAGCAGGCTTCTTGAGAAGGGGCCTCACCACCGCCTCCTTCAAGGCGGCAGGGAAGACACCCTCCTTCAAAGAAGCAGTTATTACTGCATGGAACCAGCCTCGTGTTCCCTCCCGAGCCGCATAAGCTAGCCAGGAGGGGCACGGATCCAACAAACAGGTGGTGGTGCTCAGTCTCCCCATGATCCTGTCCACATCATCAGGGGAAACAGGGTCGAACTCAGTCCAGATAACATGCTCAAGACCGCCTGATTCATCCACGTCAGACTCTGCCCAGTCAGAGTCCAGACCGGTCCGGATCAGAGCGATTTTGTCCGCCAGATGATGACTAAACTCCTCGGCTCGTCCCTGCAAGGGATCCTCTCTCACCTCCTGGTTAAGGAGGGAGCGAGTCACCCTAAACAGGGCGGCCGGGCGATTATCTGCGGACGCGACAAGGGCGGCAAAGTAGTTAGACTTCGCCGTCCTTATCGCCGCAAGATAAGACCTTATAAAGGTTCTTAACTGCAATCGGTCAGATTCGGATTGGCTAGATCTCCAACCGCTCTCTAGACCTCGTCTCCGACGCTTCATCTCCCGGAGCTCCACAGAGAACCATGGGGCCCAACGGGATCTGCGCCGGGTCAGAGGTCGCATGGGTACAACGCAGTCAAGTGCCCTGGTGGCAGCCGTTTCCCAGGCCTCCACCAGAGCATCGACTGGGCTGTGGGTAAGGGTGATAGGTATAGGCCCAAGCGCCCTCTGGAACCGATCCGGGTCCATTAGGCGCCTGGGGCGGAACCACCTGGACGGTTCCGCCGCCCAGCGGCGGGGGGTGGCATGACGGAAAACCAGCCTCAGGAGGTGGTGATCTGACCATGACAGAGGGGTGATGGACGGGGAACCCCCTCCCAGATCGTCCAACCACTGTCCAGACAGGAACACCAAGTCGAGAGTATGATCCCCCTCATGAGTCGGGCCCTCAATAACCTGGGTCAGGCCCATGGCTGTCATGGAAGCCATGAACTCCCGAGCCAACTCCGACGACCCTCCCAGTGACGGCAGGTTGAAGTCACCCAGGACTATAAGCCTGGGGAACTCCACTGCCAACCCTGAGAGGGCGTCGAGCAGCTCAGGCAGGGCTGTTGCCACACAGCTGGGCGCCAGGTATGTAAGCAACAAGCCCAACTGAACCCGAGGACCACATCTCAAGAGGAGGGATTCACTCCCGGCCATCTGGACAATGGTGGCCTCCCGGGGACACAAAGTCTCCCGAATAACCACTGCCACTCCACCACCCCTGCCCTGAGCCCGCGGCTGGTGCAGCACCCGGAAACCCGGCGGGCATAACTCGGTGAGAGGCACCCCTCCCTCCGAGCCCAGCCAAGTTTCCGTGATGCACGCTAGATCCGCACATTCCTCCTCGATCAGGTCACAGATGAGGGGAGCTTTGTTGACTACGGATCTAGCGTTAAAATAGACCAACCTGAGCTCAGGGGCCTGATCACCCTCATCCCCGGGTAAGAGGGTGCTAACCGGAGGGTCGGAGCGCGCCACCGCTCGGAGATAGCGGGGGCGCGATCCCAGGTGTTGATATGGCCCTCCGCGCAAACACCTGCTGCCTTTCCCTATCGCCGTGGGGATTTGAAGCCCCACCCCCACATTCCCAGAACCAGCAGCCACCTCCTCCGACCCCGTCCCGTCGGGACCTCTAACAGGTCCAGACTGAGTGCCGGTTAAAGATTCCCTCCCTCCCCTCCCCTCCCTCCCCCTCCCTAACCTTTTAAAATAGCCGGCTAAAAATTTTATCAGGGGCCTCTTAGTACGTCTCCACTCGAGGCCCCTAGTTAAGCCCAGCCACCTCTCGGAGCCCCAGCAATTGGGTCCGTCATCAAGGGGAATGTTAGAAAAGAAGGCTGGTCGTATCCAAGAGGGAGAAACCCCTCTGAGGGCGCACAAGTCCGAACCAGAGTATTGTAAACGAGCCATGAGATGGAACTGTCTATATGAGCCATTGTTCACAAATGGGGTCAAAAGTTATTAAGCTGATGGGATGTTAGTTCAGATGTAAAGAACATTAAGTCCGGAACGTGTCTTCATCCAGCAGTCTGCCAATCCGGCTCTGCTCTCACCTGAGCCGGTCCAGACAAGAGCTCATGACTGTCCTCTCACCTAGCCATGAAATCCAGCCTGGGATGGATAGGGGCAGCGTTGCTGGGGAAGCAAAAGTCCACCTTGCTAGTCTCTCACACCAGTAGGGGATTCATAGCCAGTCCAGAGCCGCCCTCTCACCACGGCCTGTCCAAGACTCCTTCCGGAACATCATAGGGAGGTCACGGGAACAGGAGAAAAAATGTCCCAAGTCCTGTTCCAGCATCCAGTCCATCTTAGAAAGTAGCAAGCAGACCATCCAGCACACAAATCCATTTCTAGGGCTGCAGGGAGCTCAGTTATAAATGTCAGATGCTCAGGTTCAAGCAGCCAAATCTCTATCATCCTCTGAAAAAAAGGAGACAGAAAAGTCTCTCCCATAGCCTCCACGCCGAAACGGGAATCCGCAGCCATTTTATAAGCGGAAAGGCCAGGAGCAACAGACAGGAGCAGAGAGATCCACACGGCTGCAGACGGCGCCCTCCAACCGAGTTCAGGCGCCTGATGATCCATCCAGAGGTCCGCAGCAGGATCCTAGGCTGCCGAGGTCATCTCAATCTGAAAAGCTTCCACAACGCCCGAGGAAGGGAGAGCGAGCAATCAGCACAGCGCCTAACAGCTGATCCTGAGCACCAGCTGATCGGCGGCAAGCTACAGGCCGCCCGGCTGCTGCCGCTGCCGCTTCTACTTCTCTGGGGGGGGGAAAGGCTCCACACCGCGAAACGGTGCTAGCCTGTTGTTCTTGCACCCCCCCTCCGAATATGTCCTACGGCTGGGCTTTCGTGAACCTCACCAGTCCCCATTGTGTAGGCTCACCGCAGAGCTCAACGAACGCCGCCCGTGGTCGCCGCCATCTTGGGCAAAAAAAAATAAAAATATTATCCAATATTATTCCAATATTATCACTACGTCTTCTAATTCTTCATTTGTCTGAGTCTCTCTGTTAGTTCCTTTCTTTAGGTCCTCCATCTTTGGATCTGCTGCCTCTGATTTTCCTTCTATTTTCTGGGTTGCTAGTTCCTTCTTTGTAGTCATTTTCTGAGTTTGTAGATTTAGATTAAAGAATTGTTCTTTTATCTTCTTTGTATTATTTTTAGTCTCATCATGAGCTGAGGCAATTGTCTCTTGTATTGATTTTAACATAAAATGTATTTCTGAAATTCATGAACATTTTCTTGTTGGTATGTCAAGCTGGGGACTCTGGGGACAGATGTTAGGGATGGTATTTTTACCATTTGAAGCTAAGTATGGAACATCTATTTTGTTTTTATATGTAGTCTTTATAGTCCAATCTATTTAGGGATTTAAAAAGTTTCAGTCAATTGTCATTTGAACTCCTAATTATCCAGCTAGCCTATCAGTCTGTCCTTAAGTCTCCCCTCGGCAAATATAAGTAAAGTTTGATTTTTTTCAAATTTTTCTGTCCAATGAAAAACACATTCTTTCTGTCCAGATAGAGAAGAGCAATTAAAAATTCTTCATCAATTAAAGGTTTATAGTTCAAAATATTCCATCATCTCAATCAATAATGCATGTTTCTTCTATAAGGAAATAGCTCAGGGGTGGCGAACCTATGGCATGCATGCCACAGGCGGCACACAGAACTGTCCCTGTTGGCATGCACGCCATTGCTGGATTCCTCCCCCTCCCCACACATGCGCAGTCCAGGAACAGCTGAGAGAGCTGGGCGGGGTCAGGGAACCTATTCTATGACAAGGTGATTACGATGGGTAATTAGAAAAGAAGCTTCACATTGATGTGATTGTTACTTGTAGAAATACTAGAAAAATGTTTATATTTAATTGTTATCTATTAAAATACTAAGAAATGTACTAATTTAAGGTTGATAAATGAGAGTATTATTAGAAAAAGAGAAAATCAAGTAAAGCTACTATGTGGATTATGGAAATTAAATTGTTATTGATTGTTTGTAAATATAAACCCAGACAACACCCTGCTTACCAAATACTAAGGTGATTATGTTAAAAATAATAATAAAATATATTAAAAAAGAAAGTAAGTAAGTTTCTGAAAACAAGAGTCTTATCTGAGTCAGAGCTTCCATCCAAGTTTCCTCTAGGCCAGGGCTTTTCAACTTTTTCACCCATTGTACCACCTTTAGGATATGGCAACATCCAAGTACCACCAGTCGCCTAGCAAGGTGTCAAAAACATGATGACCAAAAAAAAAGGGGGGGGAAGTGATGAAGTACAGGTAGTCCTTGAGTTACAACAGTTCACTTAATGACTGTTTGAAGTTACAATGACACTGAAAAAAGTGCCCCCCAAGCCACAGCTGAGCAAGACACCTGCCTGCCCGCCCGGCGGCGCTCTTCCTCCTGTCCGAGGTTTTCATTGTTGTGAGCATTTCTTTTGAGGATTGGCAGCGGGAGTGGGGTGGTGGGTGTTTGGTTTTTATTCCTCCCTCCCACCCACCCCTCTGCTGGGTGGTTGCAGCAGGTTTTGGTCACTTCACATGACCCTGGGACACTGTGACCATCATAAATATGAATCAGTTGCCAAGCATCTGAATGTAAATCAGAAGACCCTGGAGATGCTGCAAAATTCCAGCTGATCGGCGCTTCTTCTGGGCTCAGCAAAAGCACCAGGATCAGCACCAAGCTCCAGCTGGAGCATGGCGTTGATCCTGGTGCTTCCACTGAGCCCTGTCAGCCCTGCAGCTCCAGCCATCTCTCGCTCAGGCTTGTGTGGTGCTGCCACCGGTCCAGCTCATTCCCCTCTCCCACTACCACTTTTCTAGGATGGTTGTGTACCACCTGCCAGGTGCTAATGTACCACAGGTGGTACCCATACCACTGATTGAAAAGCCCTGCTCTAGGCATAATAAATTGTAGTTCTGTAGCTCGCCACTACATGTTGGTAATGCTGTCTTCCAGCTTTTTACATCCAAACTTATATTACAAGCTTTTAAAGTTTTTTTTTTAAAAATCTCAAAATCATTTTTAGTCCCCAAATTTCAAAGTTTTATATGTGTATTGCTTCCAAATTAATTGTCAATGCTGCAAACAATATAAGAGGCAATCTTTTGCTTTAACTGTTTGGCTTTGAATCAGTAAAGCACAGGAGGAATTCTACCCAGATGTTTTGAGAAGATAAGGGATAGCCGCTTCAGAAGGGAAGTGAAACTTCGTCTGTTAAACTAATTGATGAATGTGATTTATGACGTGTAATTAAGGGAGGGAATTCTGTACAATATGATGTGTAAAGGGGAGGAGAATTCAGATTCTGGCATCCATCCATGAGTGCCGATGCTCCATTCTCATTATTATAGACTTTTTAAAAATAAACAATCATGCAGTGTTCTTTGATCTGTCTCATTAATCGGAACCATGACATCATGCCAGAATCTTCTTTCTTTCAAACATCCTGGGGGGTCCTGAGCCCCCGCCACTGTCTCTAGTAAGGGAGAGAAGCTGGCAAAGATTCAGGGAAGAATTTTCATCATGGGAAGAGGAAGCCTGCTTGGAGACGATAACCCGGCTGTTGATGAAACCTCAGAGGAAGGAGTACTAGATGGCTTGCTGTGGGAAGATGAGTTTGGGCAGATTTCCAAACCCAAGCAGTTAAGTGAGCCTACCTGGTCATCAGGCTGGAACCACTCCAGCGGAGACTACAGATGCCTCGAGACTGCACTGCCAGAGTTTTCAAAAGCAGAATGGTGGAGAGCTACCAGACCATCTGCCACTGAGAACTTGGGTGAGTGGAAAATCCTGTATGCAGATCAGACAGCCCGCCAGCCCCAGGAGTCCCCTGCTAGGCCCTCCAGACCCACAGAGACAGAGAACCCCAGCCTGGGGCCTCTGCAGCAATGGGAGGTTGGGGAACCCCCACAAGTGAAAGGCCAACAACCTCTGAGCTTGCCCCAGCTAATAGAAGCCTTGCAACAGCTGGGGGTGGTGCGGAAGCCTGGAGATCAGGAGCTGGTGGGAGGACAACAACAGCAAGGGTGGCAGCAGCAGGGCCCGAACATGCAACCCATGAACATACAGCAGGACCAGTGGGGCCAGCAGCAGTGGGGGCCCCAGCAATCAATGATGGCCCCACCCTTCAGAGCAACCTTCGATGGGGACCCAGAGAAACTGATTTTTTCCCTAAACCAAGTACGCTCTCATTTGAATCGCTGGGCCTATCTCTACCCGGACCCACGTGCTATGGTCAATGTGATGGTGTCCAGCCTAGCGGGAGAAGCATCCGAATGGTTAAACAATTTATATAATGAGCAAGCCCCTGAATTGGAGGACCCCCACCCTTTTCTCCTAGGGCTGAGAGATTTGAGGACCCATCCATTGCCCTCAAAGCAGAAGAACAGATCCACAAGATAAAACAAGCTGGCCGGCCTGCCCTGGAGTATGTGTGGGAGTTTCACAAAATAGCCAGTCAGATAGGGAGATGGCCTGAGCAATCCATAATTCATCATTTCAGGGAAGGGTTGGACGACCACCTTTCTCAGGCCTGCATATACCGAGCTGTACCTGACCAGTTGCAAGAATGGTACTGGACAGCGGTAAGATTAGATGTTCAGCTTGTCCGCTATAAGAAGCCTCTCCCACCTGAAGCCGAGCTGAGGTCAGAACAACCCGAATGGCAATCACCCCCACAAAATTCTCCAGCTACTGTGATGGCTGAAAGACCCAGGCCACCTGTAGCCCCGGCAATTAAGTGTTTCCGGTGCGGACAGCAGGGACATCGAGCAGCAAAATGCCCAGTCTCCTATCCCCAACCGCAGAACAGACCAGGACCAGCAGTGAGGAAGAAACCTGCACAGCAGCTAATGGGAGAGAAATTCAACCGGATGACGCAGGAACCTGTTGCCCAGGTCACATCTCCCAAACGGGAGGATGCTGGAACTTAGAATGGATCCACCCCCAT